>NC_053159.1:64734754-65034754 GCF_016835505.1 Polypterus senegalus | reverse complement strand
AAAATCTTTCCAGTTCAGTTAAATTGTATGGCTGCCGAGCATGGACAGCCTACTTCAAATCATCCCATAGATTTTCGATGATATTCAAGTCAGGGGACTGTGCGGCCATTCCAGAACATTGTACTTCTCCCTCTTGCATGAATGCCTTTGTAGATTTCAAAATGTGTTTTGGGTCATTGTCTCATTGGAATATCCAACCCCTGCGTAACTTCAACTTTGTGACTGAAGAATTTGTTGATATTGGGTTCAATTCATCCGACCCTCGACTTTAACAAGGAACCCAGTCCCTGAACTAGCCACACAGCCCCACAGCATGATGGAACCTCCACCAAATTTCACAGTAGGTAGCAGGTGTTTTTCTTGGAATACGGTTTTCTTCTTCCGTCATGCAAAACACTTTATGTTATGACCAAATAACTCAATTTTTGTCTCATCAGTCCAAAGCAATTTGTTCAAAAATGAATCTTGTCTAAATGAGCATTTGCATACAACAAATGACTCTGTTTGTATCGTGAGTGCAGAAAGGGTTTCTTTTCTCATCACCCTGCCATACAGATGTTCTTTG
Source organism: Polypterus senegalus (assembly GCF_016835505.1). NCBI lineage: Eukaryota > Metazoa > Chordata > Cladistia > Polypteriformes > Polypteridae > Polypterus > Polypterus senegalus. The sequence continues at coordinate 65,034,189 of NC_053159.1, read as the reverse complement.
TACAAATTGCGCTGGATTGTAGAACGATGTACAGATACACCATATGCAGCAAGATGTTCTTGCAGGTTTTTGGGGGTGATCTGTGGGTTGTCTGTAACCATTCTCACAATCCTGGGCATATGCCGCAAATACTGCCTCATTAAAAATCTTTGTTCGGAAAACACCCCAGTACTCAGTTGTTCCTAGGAAATGAAAGACATACCACTGTTATCTTTTTTGTTGAAAGTAAATTATTATGCAGGCTGATTTAAATATGACTGTATATACGTGTGTGTGTATGTGTGTGTGTGTGTGTGTATATATATATATATATATATATATATATATATATATATATATAGGTAGTACCCACGGTACGGACATCTGACCTACGACTTACGAACGGGGCCATGGCTGCGACGTGTGCAGGACGGAGGCTTGATGGAGAAGGGGGGGTTTCACTACCCACCTTTGGCCACACCGTGTTCGTTCTTGGTGGGCGGATGCTGCAGGCAGCATACTGTAGTGGAGGTGACTGTGTGGTGGGCGAATGGTGAGTCGCCCCTCGCTGCCCCCATTTATTGTCAATAGTAAGCCTGCTTGTACTGTTACGCACATAGCAAGAAGTTGTCTCTCATTCAGTACATCAGACGTGCTGATGACGGGTGCCTTCCTGCTGTGATAGCGTGTGCAGTCCTGTGCAGAAGAGCTCATCTTACCCTTTTGTCTTCACCATTCAAGAATGTCTCTGAAACAAAAATCTGAAGCAAGTGCTGGTGATACAGTAAAGAAGAGAAAAACCATCACTATTGAAAATAAAGTAGAAATAATAAAAAGGTCAGAAAAAGGTGAAACTCCATCATTCACTGGCATAGCATTTGGTTACAGTCAGTCAGCAATAGCAATTATTAAAATAATGTACCTGTTCCGACTTACATACAGATTCAACTTAAGTACAAACCTACAGCCCGTATCTTGTATGTAACCCGGGGACTGCCTCTATGTATATGTGTGTATATATATACAGTGCATTCGGAAAGTATTCACAGCGCATCACTTTTTCCACATTTTGTTATGTTGCAGCCTTATTCCAAAATGGATTAAATTCATTTTTTTCCTCAGAATTCTACACACAACCCCCCATAATGACAACATGAAAAATGTTTACTTTTGCAAATTTATTAAAAATGAACTTTCCAGATGCACTGTGTATTTATATATACAGTGATCCCTCGCTATATCGTGCTTCGACTTTCGCGGCTTCACTCGCAGATTTTAAATGTAAGCATATCTAAATATTTATCACGGATTTTTCGCTGGTTCGTGGATTTCTGCGGACAATGAGTCTTTTAATTTATGGTACATGCTTCCTCAGTTTGTTTGCCCAGTTGATTTCATACAAGGGACGCTATTGGCGGATGGCTTAGAAGCTACCCAATCAGAGCATGTATTACATATTAACTAAAACTCCTCAATGCTATAAGATATGCTTCCCACGCGGTGCTTGATTGTTTGCTTGTCTCTGCCTCTCTCTCACCCTCTCTGACATTCTCTGCGCCTGACGGAGGGGGTGTGAGCAGAGGTGCTGTTTGCACAGAAGCTGTTTGCCTAGTGGATACGGATGCACCTCTAAGAAATGCCGCTTTATCGTGGTGCTTCCAAAAGCACACTTATTGATTTTTTGATTGTTTGCTTTAATCTCGCTCTCTCTCTCTCTCTCTGACGTTCTCTGCGCCTGACGGAGGAGATGTGAGCAGAGGGGCTGTTTGCTTAGAAGATACTGACGCTCCTCTAAAGAATGCCGCTTTATTGCGGTGCTTCGGCAAACTTAAAAGCACACGTATTGATTTTTTGATTGTTTGCTTTTCTTTGCGAGCGCTCTCTCTCACTCTCTCTCTCTCTCTGAAATTCTCTGCTCCTGAAGAGAAGAAGATATATTTGCATTCTTTTAATTGTGAGAAAGAACTGTCATCTCTGTTTTGTCATTGAGCACAGTTTAAACTTTTGACTAAAGGGTGTTATTTCATGTCTAGAGGGCTCTAATAATGTTAACAGTGTGGGAGAGTTTATAAGGGCTTAAAATATATAAAAATAACTATACAAACATATGGTTTTTACTTCGCGGATTTTCATCTATCACAGGGGGTTCTGGAACACAACCCCCGCGATCGAGGAGGGATTACTATATATATATATATATATAGTGAAATAGGACGGCCCGGACATACACAGGCGGACACCGTTTTAGCCATCACCACACTTTTATTTACAGTTACTATTATATTCAAAGTCTGTGTGCACCGCCACCAAACCCCCAGTCTCCCCAAAGTCTAGGCTCTCAATAGCCACTGTCTCCACACACAAATCACTCGGGCCTCTCCTCACCTCCTCTGCACCGACCTCGTCTTCCTCCTCACCCGACTCCAGCCTTGATTGCAGGGTGGCGGCTCCTTAAATAAGAGGCTAATTGCCAACCGCACCCAGCCACCTGTGACAGTACTCCCCCACTAGCTGGGACCTCCAGGGACCAGCGGACCATTCTGCGAGGACGTGAACGATTCGGCGGCAAGCCGACACTTTGCAGCCTAGGGCCCAAACCTGCAAACCAAACAGAAAAACAAGAGGTGGAAACATTGCCCTGACGCAGCCCCTCGGCTCGTCCTCTCAGCTGGGCCAATGCTCTCCGCTCCGATCGGCATCCCGATGCTCCCTCCTTCGGCTTCCCCGCTTGAGCAGTCCGCAGTCCCTGCCATGGAACCACTAGTGGGATCAGGCTTCGTGTCCACCTCCCATGCTGCGGGTTTCTCCTCTGCATCCGCAGAGGACGGCCCTTCGCGGGACGTGTGCACCCACCGGCACGTCCTTCCATGTCAGAGTAAATGGCTTCCCCAAGCCACTTCCTCCACTTACTTTGGGACGGCGCGGCGGTTCGAATCTATAATATAAGAGGGCAGACCCAGCCCCGCTGGTGTCCGGAGCCTCACAGGGTCGGTCTCTCTTACCTTTCCCGCTGTGTATCTCCGCCCAGGAGCTCCCACAGCGCTCCGATCTTCTCTCACCTGCGGCTCTTGATTCGACGTCACTGCCATCTCTCCTGACTCCAGCGTCTCCGCCCGGAGGGCACATCGCTCGGCCGGCGGAGACAGCACAAGGCACAGTTGCTCTTGCAAATCCTGCAAAATCGTCGCCAAGGAGAGAGAAGCAGCCGGCGGTGGGCTTACCTTGGGAGTGGTTCCACTTACTGACTGCTCTCTATGGGCCTTTTCCTGCGGCCCACTCGGGTTTCTTTGGTGTACGGGACGGACATACCCTGCTCTCACCTTCGACCAATCATAGGACACGCTGTCCAATCCCGCGTCTGTCACAAGGAGGGACTTCTGGTCGGCCATCTCGCTCTCCTCTCTCGCAGGAGAGCGTCTCTCCAGGCAGCTCCGCTGCTGCTGCGGCTTTCGCAGCCGCAACCTCTCCTTCTCGGCAGCCACCTTCCTGGGCCCCGCGTTGGCAAGCCTCCCCTGAAACACAAAGTCCATCGATGGACCGCCAACAGTCCATGATACACTCCATTGTGGCAGGGTTGGGTGCACACCGCCCCTGCGACACATGGGTGAGTTCCCCTGTTGTGCTGGGCTTTTCACAGACTTTACCATGAACGCAGGTCCCCACCTTGTCCCAGGTGGAGCATCCTGCTGACTACGCCACTGTGAAATAGGACGGCCCGGACACACTCAGGCGGACACCATTTTAGCCATCACCACACGTTTATTTACAGTTACTATTATATACAAAGTCTATGTGCACTGCCACCAAACCCCCAGTCTCCCCAAAGTCCAGGCTCTCAATAGCCACTGTCTCCACACACACAAATCACTCGGGCCTCTCCTTGCCTCCTCTGCACTGACCTCTTCTTCCTCCTCACCCGACTCCAGCCTTCATTGCAGGGCAGCGGCTCCTTAAATAGGCGGCTGATTGCTGACCGCACCCAGCCACCTGTGACAATATATATATCATATATATACAGTACAGAAGCGAGGTGAGCATTTCAGAAAAACAGTATCCTTTTTATTTTTCCTCCCGCCACTAATACACAAGCAAGGCAAGCACACCAGCAAAAGGAAACCTCAAAAGAAAGACAGTCGCTTAACTGCTAATGCACCAACTTTGCAAGCATGTTGGCAACACAAAACCTCCTATGAAAGAGATGCCCAGAGTAGTTCCTTTTAATTGCTTGACATCTCTGCATTTCAGTTTTTTTTCTGACCAGTTTCTAGGACCTTGTTCTTTTTATAGCATGGGCTTACACAGCTAAAGGCAGTCAACAGTCGTTTTGATTTTTTTTTTTATTAGACTCATCTGTGTCTTATATGCTATGCTTTATATAAAAAGTGTGTGTGTTATTGCAGTTGTTTTTGTTTTTGCAATTGTTTATTATTATTGGATGCTAAACTATTAATCATATGTCTCACAATTTGAACCGTGATTACTCTCATTTAACTTCTCCCGCGGATAAGTCCGGGCTTGATTTTACCATATAATTTCTGGTATTTTATAATGTCGGTTGTATAAGTTGAATGTGGAAAAGTCACGCTATTGGTTCAAGAGATTATGATATGCTATTGCCAGCCTGAGAGGGTAACCATGAATCACACTGCCTTTTTTTCCAATGTATTGTGCCTATGTGACCACACGGTAATACCCAAACTATTCTGAAGCGATGTTTGCACTGTTTTGTGTTTTTTTTTTTTCTTTTTTTTGTATCTCACACCCTCATAGACCTTTATCATAAGAGCATCCCTTATCTACGATGGAGCATTCGATCAGAAGAAAATAAGAAGCTGGCTTTAAATTAAAAGTCTTTGAAGTGGCAAAAGAAATTGGTAACTGCGGTGCTGCAACAAAATTTGATGTGTCTGACAAACTGGTGCCAGATTGGAGGAAGCAAGAAAATGTAAAAAAAAAAAAAAAAAAATGAAGTGTCTTATTGTTGAACAGGCGTACAAGTCAGGTGTGATTTTTTGATCGATTTTTCGGGTTTCAAGACCAAACTTGTATGCGAGCATATACTCTAATAAAGGAAGCTAATAATATCATTAATTAATCCAATTAACTTTATTTTTGTATAGCCTTTTTTATAAAGACATGCAAAGAATGCATGCACAACATTTTGCATAATAAATAATAACTGAGAAGTAAATAGCCATACAACACTTGCATATGTCAGCATAATGTTGCACATTTAAATGACCATTAATTGAGAAATTTATAAACTTTGGATAAAACGTAAAAGAAGTTCTTATAAAAAAATATATTTCTATCATTAGATTGGACTGGTAGACAGAAGAACAAAAAAATGCACAATCATTGTAACAACATTCTTAAAGTAAACAAACTTGTGGGAGATCCATGATCTTTTGGAATAAGCAATGCCAGAATCACTAAGGATATAATGGGGAGATTTTGGAATGGTGAAGGTAGGCAAGCAAAATGTAGATCATGCGTGAGGGCAGCAGCATGCCAGCAGCTGCTCAGCAAAGAGGAGTTAAAAAAATTTTTGTTTCCCATTGTATCTCAATTTTTAAAAAAAAATGTACTTCTTTCCCATTGTTTCACTGTTTAAGAGGAGTTTCAGAGGGGTGGGAAAGGGGTTGGCGAGCAGGGGGCAAAGACCTCTAGTATTAAAATATTTGAAATTAATGTTACATATAAAGCTTAATATCTGTGGGCAACCATTTTAGAGTTTGGAATGTTTTTGGAATGTCATCACCTGTATCTTATAAGTACCAGGTCAACTGTCATTTAAAATTTTTATTTTAAAACAATACTGTATTTTGAACATATGATTAATTCAGTAGAATTTAAATGTATTTATGCAGATTTTGCTGGCTGTTTTCTTCATCTGCTCTATCAATCTGTGAACAATTTTAATAAAAGCACATGAAATTTCTAATGCTATTTGGCATATTCTGACCAGCAATACAATCCAGATGAACTACATATGAGGTTTTCTACTCTCAGAAATAGACTAGATTCAGGACATTATTTTTTTGTTCAGTATTAAGACTAATGGTTGTGCTGGAAACTTCAAATGCATGTAGATTTCTGTGAGAGAGACTCTGTGTACTAGAAATGCTGTATTTATGGTCAGCACTATTTTTGCATTTTTTATATGTTGCACGGTTCATTTTTAGCAGTGACACTGTGGAACTGGTCAGAATTCAAGTTATGAGTGTTCTTAACTGTTTTTTCTGAGCACACTGCAGATACAAGTAGGTAGTTTAAATTTAGACATCAACTTTTGTTCCCTCCTGAGCAACTGTTATGCAAAATAGCATGGTATTTGCAAAGCCAGAAATTTCACTCTAGCAGACATTGTATCAGTGTATGCTGTTTTACAGATGACACAAGAAGAAACTTGTGAGTGTAACAGTTACAAAATTGTATGTGTCCATGTGCCTAAAATGTTTAAAGGTTAAATTTTGATTTGTGTATGACTACATAGTACTTGAAATGTTAATGAGTAATTGATATGAACAAGTTCCAATTAAATGTAATTATATTAATGTTTATTTTGTTGTCTGTTTTATTGAAGTACTGCTGAACGACTAGTATAGAAAGCCAGCTCATTGTAATGGAACAGAGCCAAATATTTTGGGTAAGGAAGACTTGGAGTGTTCATAATTAAATTCAGGAAAACGCTTACCAAATGTTGTAGCCATCGTTGTTTTCAGTTAAAACGTCCAAGTGCCCATGTGGTTTAAAAATCAACTCCAAAGAGTGTGAACAGATAAGCAAGTGTGCTTGAGACAAAGCAGTGGAAGAAACACAGTGCAGCATGCATGCATGCACTTGACTGAGTTACAGTACACTCGTTACTTTGACTCATGTCTTACAAATTGACACTCCTTCTTTCAAGATGATTCCAACTGTATGATTTTTTTCCTGCATTAAATATTTATATATGTTTGAAATATCTTATTAGACTTTTTGGAACACGGTAATATTCATACTTTGAATTCCCATAGTAAAAAATCACATAAAATTTGTGTAGCGTCATCTTTAGAAGTATAGTCTTTCTATTCACACCTGAGAGGAGGTACACAATAAAAGTATCTTTTTGGCCATGATCTCCATTTACACTGTTGATGGCTTAATTTTCTCAATTACAATGATTGTACTCACTTTTTGTTACAGACATCAGACTGTAACCCAGTATAGGAGAGATAACGGGGAATTTTGGCTTCCCATCAGTCAGGTGTCCTCAGATGTGTGCAGTTATTACTAATGGCAAAGTACATACAAGGCTAACTTCATTATTTCACACTCAGCCCTTTCCTGCGTCCATTCGAAATGCTTAATTTTCGGAATGTATTCATAGTCGTAATGCTGATAGCACCTATATTTATTTTGTAATTATGCATTTTTTAAACTAGCCTCTTTCTTTTTAAATCCAAAGTCAGATTCACAGACCTATTATATACCCTTTCATTTTTATCTTTAATTAACAATTTACCAAAGCCTTTTTCCAATGAGTATTATGAGAATTTTCACTTTTCAAAAGTTCACTTTTGAAGACTCAATACAGTTTTTTTATATGACAAGGTTTATTTTAAAGTAAACTCTCTTGTATAACATAAATGTGACTGAAATGATTCACCTCTTGTAAGAAGGTTATATATACTGTATGTATGTATATGTATATATATATATATATATTGGGATGCAAAAGTTTGGGCAACCTTGTTAATAGTCATTATTTTCCTGTATAAATCGTTGGTTGTTACGATAAAAAATGTCAGTTAAATATATCACATAGGAGACACACAGAGTGATATTTGAGAAGTGAAATGAAGTTTATTGGATTTACAGAAAGTGTGCAATAATTATTCAAACAAAATCAGGCAGGTGCATAAATTTGGGCACCGTTGTCATTTTATTGATTCCAAAAGTTTTAGAACTAATTATTGGAACTCAAATTGACTTTGTAAGCTCAGTGACCCCTGACCTACATACACAGGTGAATCCTATAATGAGAAAGAGTATTTAAGGGGGTCAATTGTAAGTTTCCCTCCTCCTTTAATTTTCTCTGAAGAGTAGCAACATGGGGTCACAAAACAACTCTCAAATGACCTGAAGAAAAAGATTGTTCACCATCATGGTTTAGGGAAGGATACAGAAAGCTGTCCCAGAGATTTAAGCTGTCTGTTTCCACAGTTAGGAACATATTGAGGAAATGGAAGACCACAGGCTCAGTTCAAGTTAAGGCTCAAGTGGCAGACCAAGAAAGATTTGGATAGACAGAAGCGACGAATGGTGAGAACAGTCAGAGTCAACCCACAGACCAGCACCAAAGACCTACAACATCATCTTGGAGCAGATGGAGTCACTGTGCATCGTTCAACCATTCGGCGCACTTTACACAAGGAGATGCTGTATGCGAGAGTGATGCAGAGGAAGCCTTTTCTCCGCCCACAGCTCAAACAGAGCCGCTTGAGGTATGCTCAAGCACATTTGGACAAGCCAGCTTCATTTTGGAATAAAGTGCTGTGGACTGATGAAACTAAAATTGAGTTATTTGGGCATAAAAAGGGGCGTTATGCATGGAGGAAAAAGAACACAGCATTCCAAGAAAAACACCTGCTACCTACAGTAAAATATGGTGGTGGTTCCATCATGCTGTGGGGCTGTGTGGCCAGTGCAGGGACTGGGAATCTTGTCAAAGTTGAGGGACGCATGGATTCCACTCAGTATCAGCAGATTCTGGAGACCAATGTCCAGGAATCAGTGACAAAGCTGAAGCGCGCCGGGCTGGATCTTTCAACAAGACAACGACCAAACACTGCTCAAAATCCACTAAGGCATTCATGCAGAGGAACAAGTACAACGTTCTGGAATGGCCATCTCAGTCCCCAGACCTGAATATAATTGAAAATCTGTGGTGTGAGTTAAAGAGAGCTGTCCATGCTCGGAAGCCATCAAACCTGAATGAACTAGAGATGTTTTATAAAGAGGAATGGTCCAAAATACCTTCAACCACAATCCAGACTCTCATTGGAACCTACAGGAAGCGTTTAGAGGCTGTAATTTCTGCAAAAGGCGGATCTACTAAATATTGATTTCATTTCTTTTTTGTGGTGCCCAAATTTATGCACCTGCCTGATTTTGTTTGAACAATTATTGCACACTTTCTGTAAATCAATAAACTTCATTTCACTTCTCAAATATCACTGTGTGTGTCTCCTATATGATATATTTAACTGACATTTTTTATCGTAACAACCAACGATTTATGCAGGAAAATAATGACTATTAACAAGGTTGCCCAAACTTTTGCATCCCACTGTATATATATATATATATATATATATATATATATATATATATATATATATATATATATATATATATAGGGTCTTCCATTGTGAATACCTTTGTGTTTATTAGTAGATTATGATAATGTAGTGCTGGCAGAGTTTGAGGATTTGTTTTAACACAAATTCAGACAACTAATATACCCAAAGTCTTTTTGAAGAATAAAAAAGTTGTTGCTGATTATTTAATTTATTTAGGAGACACAGTGACCTTTAAGAACCACAAAATTTGGTTGACACAAGGCTTAAATTATATAGTTGTTTAAAACGGGGACTACTTGCTGATCAAAGAATCTCCCGTCTATCTAGAGCCTTTGGCTGCTGGTTTAATTTAAAATTCCTGTTCTGCCAAATTAATAGCCCACTTCCTTTGCATTATTGTAAAATTTATCATTGTTGACAGCTTGATAAATATATATTTATTTGAAAGAATCAACATTCTCTAATAAAGTCAGACACACAAATCCATTTGTAATTTTCATATTTATTTGGAAGAGGATTTGGAGGGATGAGTGGTTCCTTAATCTATGGCATAGAAGATGCAATCAGAAGTAAGGGCACCGTTACATCCTTTGTGCTTACCACATCCATATAATAATGAAGTTAACTGCTCTGTCAGTCTTACTAATGGACCCACTGTACTATAGAACTTACTTAGTTACAGTATATATCATCTTTAGACTCCAGGTTTTGTTTGGCCAATGGAATTAATTCATTTAAAATTAATATAGAAACTGATTTATTGTTAGTCATACATTATTAGTTATTTGGAAAGATTTTTGAGATGCCAGGAATTTACAGGTTGACCAGTACTTAGAGTAAGAAAGTTTTTATTTGATAATATTTTTTTATCCATTAATGGTATCTTTGACCCAGGAAACATGGTGTAGCACTCTGTATACTAGAAATATTTCTTGTATTAAAACATTAAAGCACAAGAATTATATAATTTCATTAGAGAAAGGCTAAAGAATATCTGTTGTAGAGTACTTGTTCAGAGATGAATTGGCTTAACTTAGCAAAGAACTACTGAAGCAACTGAATCTTGTCAGCCTTAACAAATGACAATGAAATGAATAAGGCCTGCCTTTTGTTTTTTTTAAATAAAGTAGTCAGTTAGGAGTGACTAAAACTTGGTTATGTTTATATTTATAACATAATTAATGGCATTACATTGTCAATAAATATTACCCTTAGTCAGGGTCATGTGGGAGTGGGAGGGGTCAGAGTGGATCCCCACAGCTTTAGGTGCAAGTTAGGAGCTAATCAGGGATGGAACACCTATAAATTGCAGTTGACCAATTTAGAGATGTAAATTAACCTAACATGCATGTCTTTGAGATGTGGGAGGAAAACTAGAATACCTGAAGAAAACAAACCATATATGCCAGGAGAACATGCAGGCTGCACACAGGCAGCACCTTGTCTAATCATTGTACCATGGTACCATCCTATAACATTAGTGTAAGACACTGTTTCAGACACAGAAATCTATAAATGGTGTAATTGACTATCATGCAGAATAATGTTAACAAAATGTAAAAGGATAACAAAAGTATAGTAAATGAGTCTTTAATAATACAATACTCTGCGGTGGGCTGGTGCCCTGCCTGGGCTTTGTTTCCTGCCTTGCACTCTTTGTTGGCTGGGATTGGCTCCAGCAGACCCCCGTGACCCTGTAGTTAGGATATAGCAGGTTGGATAATGATTGACTGACTGATTAATACAATACTGTATATGCCGTAAAGAACTCACAGAACGAAACTGAAAAAAAGAAAATTACCCTATTTTTTCTGGATTGTCCTAGTAACTGCTGATTTTTGTTCCAGATAATCTGAAGTTTAACTAAATGAAACTAGTTAGTGAGCTACTTTCCTTATTGGGTGGCATAGTGACACAGTGGTAGCATAGTTGCTTTGCAATAAAGAAACCAGGGTTCACAACCCAGGCCCTCGCTGTGTGGATTTTGTTCTCCCTGTGTCAGTGTGGGTTTCCCCAAGTGTTCCAGTTTTCTGGTGATGCTAAATTGGCCTTAGTGTGTGGATGTATGTCTGTGTTTGAACTGTGGTATACTTGGATTGTTCCTGCCTTGCGACCTTATGCTAGCTGGGATAGGCTCCAGTAACCCAGCTCTGGACTGGATTAAGTGGGTTAGAAAATGACATATCATACTTCATTATCTCCCTAATATAATTTTTATTTTTATCCTCTGACCAATACACTATTGACAGAGGGTATATTATATTGCTGAGATTCTGAATTCACTGGCAATTTTTTTTATCTCCTTCTTGATTCATAAAGTTTATAAAATGCAGCAAATTACTGATGAAGTAGCACTGGTATAAGATAAAATGCATTAATTACTGTCGGTGATTTGCACATATCTGTTCATCAGAAATAACCTCCATTTTAGTGCGCAAGCAGACAAAAATGCAATCCTTTCAAAAACAATATGATACACTAATATTTCAGAAATTAAGAAATTGTTTTAGGTTAGGGAAAATTTTTTAATAAAGACATGAACAGACAAGAAATCCACTATAGGTTCAAATCAGCTTCTGATTGAAGTATTGATTACAGTGAATTCTGCCAGCCACTAGGGCTTTGCAGTGTGGGTTAAAGCTATGTGTTCTAGAAATCTTTTGTTTAGACCGAGCACAGCTTTCTAATTTGTGTTCTAGGCACTTTTTTTACTGAAGTATAGTGACAAGAAAAATCTTGTCTTAATGATCTTGTAAGGTCCAGGTAAGCAGCTTCACACACTGTAGAACTTTGGAGGGAAAGATTCTTTTAACCTGAAATTGTTACAGTGAAAGATGGATGTTTGCCTGTTTTAGAGTCCTGAGTGAGTTCATTTGTCTTTTTGTTTAAACGTTTAATGAAATGACCACTAATTTCTGAGCAAGTAGTAATGGAGATGTTTCTCTGGAAATGAAAAAAGTATTAAACTACATTTTGCCAAAAAGCTTCAGGCAAGATCACATTATACTCCTACAATCTCAAAGTTTATTTTAAATTCAAGACAGGGATGGGAAAAGCTAGGAAACTTGACTACTTGGAGAACAGGTATAGCACAGCCACACAACAAAAGTTGTTTTTTCAATTTCCAGGGTGCGATAGACTTCAAAGACGTTGCCCTCATAAAGCACAATCTGTTGCTTTTTGAAAAAGAAAAGCTAGGCAAGATGGCTTATTTTCAAGACTGAAACCAAATGCATACCAAACTATGAGGTATTATTCCTTAAAAGTTTTTTTTCTATCATGAGAGTTTGAAGGTCAAGGAATTAATGAAATTCTGCAGCTTTCTTTGTAGTCATAAATTTTGAAAATGTTGGGTTTTCTAGTAGCTTCTGTGCCATATGAACATGTGAAACAGTTTTTTTTAGCAGAAACACTTGGCTGTCTGTAGGAGGGCCATGTGTTGGCAAAAAAGACAAAAGTGATTGTCCATGTTTGTCACTTACAACTGAAGACCTAATGTAAGGTTTATAGAATCATTATTGTCACAACTACAGAATACAGTTATTAGGATCTGGTACTTTTTGGCAGTTGAGTTATAAAATTTTTTCTTGCAACTAACATTAATGTTTACTCTCGGTCTCCCCATGGTCTGCTCAGCATAATTGTAAATTCATGCAACTTATAAATGTGTTTCTCATTTTGTATGCCTTTGGCCTTGAGTTGAAAAAATGAAAGAACATAAATAGACTGCATGTAGCAATACAACCAGAGTTTATATTTCTGTGTAAAAGAGATGGCCTTGGAGAACATGCAGTGTTATAGTGTGCAACCCCCCCTACCCTCTGCTTTTCTATTGTGCACAATTTAAAAAAGCACATTTTAACTTAAATAGTATGGTTCCATTTGTAACATTTTCATTAGTCCATGCATTTATTTTTCTTTATCCATTTTTCTAATTTGGCATAGTCATGGACAACAACCACCAATTCCACCCAAATTAACCCCCCCACAACCCCGCCCCTTCCAATGAGACAGACTCTAGTCAGACACCTTCTGCCAATTTCAAATTCACCGCCGGCTTCAATTAGCATGAAAATAGCACTAAGTGCTCAGTGGAAGGGAATATTCCTCGAACGAGAGAGAGCTTGTTTTGTGAGATACGAGGGGGGAGGGAATGCGTCTCCTCTCACACAGTTCATGTAAACCTGCCTCACATTTCTATAACATCGCAAGGCAGTCTGGTTTAACTGCAGTTTTGCTCAGCAAGCACTGGAGGAAAGGAAGCAAAAGTAGAGATGTCAGCTGCACGACAAGACAGTCCTCCAGAAGTGGGGGGCCTTTTTTATGAACTTGAACTTTAGTCCTAGTTGAATTTCAGGGGATGGAGTTGTATTTCCACAACCAAGGTCTTTTCTTTAGTTATCTCTTTATCAATTGATGAGTAGCTCCTACTAGCAGCCTTGAGATAATTCTGTTCTGCTGCCTTGGACCCTTCAAAGGCAGCGCAAGCCTGCCCATCACTTTTTATTCCCTTGTTTGATTTTTGCTTAGTTTGGTGGAATTTTGAGGAGAGGATGCAAGTGTCCTTTGTATGCACAGACCACAGCCTCAAGAGCCGCAGTGCTGAAGACAGACTTAATCGGCAGAATGCCAGTAGTCCAAGTCTGGGTACTAGGAGCAAGTTTCGGGCTGTAGCTATGGTGGCGCGTAGCCTGGGTCAACTCACTGTCCAGAGTGTGCCCTCCTCTAGTGACTGCAGCATAAGGCAGCCAGGCATGAAATACAGGTATGATCAAAGGCTTGGTGGGAGTGGGGATTTTTATGGTAATTCAAACTCATTTTTGTTTTAGACAAAACAGGTTTTTAACTGCATGAGTTTATTGTGACACTAATCTGCACCGTATGCAAGGTTAAAAGCGAGGGATTTAATTGAACCCTTGCTTGCCTGTACTATAGTCTTTCAGATTTGTTTATCTAAAGCATTAAAAGTAGCTCACTAATAGGACTGCCAGCCTGCACACCCTAGAAATGTGTCAGCTGGAATGCTAAACGAGAAAAGGGCAGTGAAGGAATCCTGGTGAGATTTGTGCTGGTCACAAAAGCATTAAGCTAAAAAAAAAATGAAGCCTTTTAATTAAACTTAACTCTGCCTTAAGATATCTCACTGTACTAATTGATTTCTAATGATCAGTTTGGCCACAAAACATGTCATTTAATAGTTTCTCTGAATGTGTTTTCATGTTAATTCGAAAACATAAACTGCCATACTTTCTTGCTTTGACACTGAAGCCATTGTAGTGGTTTCAAGTAACACTGAGTGAGTTCTTTTTGGATGAACTGTACACAGTATACTAAATTCAGAGTGAACAACATGGACTATGTAATAAAGGTATTGTTGGTCTCCATTCTTGTTGTCTTGGAGTTTATTTTAATTGGTATTACACTTTCATCATATTTACTGGAAAGATATTTTAAAATTTAAAATGAAATTTTAGTGCATGGTGGTCTTCCTTAAAGGAACAGAAGTATAGTTAGCTGTTAAAGTCTTTGTCATATCCTACTTTACTGTATAAAGCAGACAATAATTTGCATTTTGCACAATTCTTTATTTTTAAAGAGCAACAGGTAGGCTGACATACTGAAATTTATCAGATTTTGAGTGGGTAGTTTACTACAATAGATTACACAATCTAGCAAGAGATCAGCTTTGAACTGTAACATTTTCATGAGGTCAGAGTTTAAATAGCACAACAGTATATGCACTATGTGATGCAGCTGCTTGGCCAAAGGACCTGTGATTAGGGATATGGGGGCATATAGAAAATGCAAGACAAAATGGAGTGTGTTAACATGGCTAGGAAAATATGTATCAGAGAAGGGAAAAGTAAATTAGAATGATTGCTTTTGAAAGCTTGATGTGGTATTGGGACAGAAAAGGAATTTATAAAGTCATTATACTATGGGAATAGAAGAGGGCATAAAGTTCTTTAACTGCTTGCATTCATTTTAGCTAAGCTGTTAAAACAGCTCATTCTCAATCACTGTCTCTCAATGTGTGGTCCTAAACGTGCACCTGTTTGATAGTTAGAAGAAGAAGGCACAAAATGCATATAAATGATTGTTTAATGCTCATAAATTGTTTTTAAATATTTTAATAAAGTACTCTTTACAAATTCTGAACAGAATGAAAGATATATATATTAATTTTAGCATGCTTAAAATTATTTTTTACTGGCCCTAGCCAAAGGGTGGAAAACACATTCCAGTCTTGCTTTGCTCCAAATGATCATACTTGAATTTGAGTTATTAAACCCACAGGCAGATGGGGAACCCTTTCCAGGCTTATCGTATGCCAGGCACAGCCTTTAAATACCGATTTGTTGTTGAAATTATTCGCTCCGCAAGACATAGTGAATCACTGATGAGGAGTAAATAAATGCTTGTGAAATTTGCCTATAGGGAGCCTGCCTGCACACTGCCAGGCTAATGCAGTGTCTCTCAGCTTTAAGGTGGTTCCAGGGAGTGCAGATTTTCATTTTTTTGGTATTCTTTGTTTGGCATGGGTGAAAAAGAAGTTGATGTTTAAGCCTCTAAACACATTTGTGGCACTGATCACTATAAAGTGCATTAGCTAGTAATTTCATCTGTATTTCTATGATTTGTGGGAGATTTCAATTATTTTTTTCTTTTCATTATTCATATTTAGTGCATTCCTTATTTTCAGAAATTTTCATGCTATAAATTATTTGCACTTTAAAAATAAACATAGAAAATAAGCATTACATACAAACATCAGTTGATCTGCCCCTTTTCTGTTTCTGCCCTTTATGTTTTTGGGCTGACCGGTAGCAATGACTGCTGTGTAGGAATGAACATCAGTTGGGGGGGCTGTTGTGTAAGGGTGCTTGTGTCTTCCTCTACTTGAAACAGTTTGAAAAGCTCGGCTGAAAGGCAGTATTATATAAGTAGCACAGAGCTGCTGTGGCTCTCTGTGTTATGCAACCCTTGCTGTTTGTGTTTGTAGTGGCCACACCAATAATGAAGGTTATGATATATGTGTTTCTTTGCATTACTGGTCTGAGTTACAGTTTTTTAGTTTAGTATTTTGCTAACATGCCATGTGTACTCACTACTTTGTAATGTAAAATAATCTATAGCACATAATGTATTCACAGTATAAGGCTTGTAGTGCTTGTTTGCCTTCTGTTCCATGGGGTTGGGTCAGTTATGAAAATATTTGTGTTCTAAGTATAAATACCACAATGAAAGGATAAAGTAAAAGTGAACAAGTTATTGCAACTCACTCACTAGAATGTGACAAATGCTAAATTTTGCTGGTAAGAATCTGACACATGCCTACTGAAGTGAACACCTGAACCTCTCAACTTAGCTTTATGCTTCTTTACTCTGATGTCAGAGTAAACTATGCATATTCAGATCTATAAAGCAGAACAGCACCATAGCCTTGACTACTTAGATATTTTGATTAACCCTATATAACTAATAAGATACAGTAAAGTTACCATGTTATCCATTCATATCTAGTCAGTGCTCAACCCCCAGTGAAATGCTCTTATAGCTTTACAGTACCTGCTCTGGAGACCTCAAGTTCAAGACAAAATGTATTATCTCTGAAAAAGGAAATTAAATTGGTCATTTGCTTTGAAACTGACCAAGAAAAAATATCTGACAACAAAAGAGAAAATATTACCTTTATAGAATATTCCGTGAATTTATTTCAGGTCTTGTGGAGCTACTGTTTACTATTAAATAACTTAATTGCTGAAGGTACCAATGATCTGATAGTGATTCTAGAGCTTGATTATTAAGAGTTTAATGAAGTTTCTTAGGATGTGGTCTACATACTCTATAACTGATCCACAGACATTTGATCCACTTCCTGTGAACTTGAACTTAGTCAAGCATATTTCCAAAACACAGATCACACTAAAGGACAAAATACTCTGCAAAACAAATACAACAGTGAACACTAAAGTTATTCAGCTTATGTTAAAAAAGCAGTCTTTGTAGGAAGTGCATTAATTTTAGTAAGGAGTCCGAAATACTTCACTTATCATTGACTTTGGCTCTTTCATATTTGTAGGATATCACTCACTTAACCCTTTTACCTTTTATTTCCATAGCTGGTATTCTTTTTTCCCTTTTTAAATCAGTAAACGTCTATTTAGTTTTCGTCACATTTACTTTTAATTCAGTGTGTTGTCTCATGGAGAAACATTTGTAACATGAAGTCTAATATTTATACACTTTAATTGTAAAAAGTCCTGTACACTATAATTTAAAAACTCCACCAGTTGTAGTATTATCATTGTATTAATAAAATGTGAGTTGGAGATGAAGCTCAACACTTATTTGTATATAACTAGGGGGCTCCGGCCCCTGCTCGCTTTGCTCACCCACCCCCATGTTTGGTTTACCGGATATACAATATAATACAATTTATTTTTTGTATAGCCCAAAATCACACATGAAGTGCCGCAATGGGCTTTAACAGACCCTGCCTCCTGACAGCCCCCCAGCCTTGACCCTCTAAGACCAGAAAAAACTCCCAAAAAAAACCCTTGTAGGGAAAAATTCGAAGAAACCTTGGGAAAGGCAGTTCAAAGAGAGACCCCTTTCCAGGTAGGTTGGGCGTGCTGTGGGTGTCAAGAAGGGGGTCAGTACAATACATAGAACAGAATAAACCCTCAATATAGTTAAAAATAAAAATTCTAGAAGTACGGAGTAGAATTTCACATGAGATGATATCACATAATATGATTTGGATTTGTTTTAAGTCCTGGAGACCTCATTCATCAAGCTGCCTCACCCATTTTGCCATTCCACATCTGAAATAGCGCTAATCCGATGAACGTACCCCTCTTTCCCACGATTCCTGCTATCCTCCATCAGGGATGACTTTACCTTAGGCAGGCAATATACAATTTAAAGAGATTGTAATTTTCTTGTGAATTATTACATATACATTATTTTCACTTTTACTTTAAAAACTTTTGTAAAAACCATACTTGTCCTTTATTTCCGGCCCCATGCGTGGTTACATCTCTTTGTTGCCAGACGTATAATGCTGCTCGTGTTGTGAAGGGGGTGTTTGGCTGAAACATGCTAAGGATATGTCTTTGGATCATTTGCTGTCTTTTTGCTGCTTGCAAGCTGCCTCTTCTGCCTGTCGCATGTCGTTGTTTTAAGAGCTGGGAGCACATGATGCTTGTCTGCAAAATGCAATCCAATGACTGTTAGGTTTGGTATCTGTGAACTTCTTTTAAATGATGGCTCACTGCATGGTCTCGCGTGACGGTGTAAAAACAATAGTTGTCCTTTATTTCCGCGGTTAAATTATTTTTTGTGCAGGGCGTATAACGCTGCTCCCATTGTCCTTTGGTTGCGAGAAGGGCAGTGCGACGATATTTTTAAAGCCTGTACAGCCGCTGATCCTTTTGCTACTTTGTGTCTCTGCTGCTCGCATTGTGATCGCTTCTCTGTGATCATAAATATAAACCTCACCAAATTGTGTTTTCTTTTAAATTAAACTTGTAGTTGCTTTAACTGTTGTGGGTGCACAGATTCTCATACTGTATGTTCCATTATTGTGTAAATCTATGTTTTGTGCTTTGAATGA
This sequence comes from Polypterus senegalus, assembly GCF_016835505.1. Taxonomy (NCBI): domain Eukaryota; kingdom Metazoa; phylum Chordata; class Cladistia; order Polypteriformes; family Polypteridae; genus Polypterus; species Polypterus senegalus. Next base: position 65,015,244 of record NC_053159.1, on the reverse strand, counting down.
TGCAAATGCAAAAATACTTTTCTTTTGCTCTTTTCCTTTTATTTCTGATCTCGCTTTGACCTGCTATTTTTTCAATGACACCTGGTCTTGATTAATTTCCTTTATTTTCCACTAATGAGATCTTTTATTTGTCGATGTTTCACTTTTATTGTCCTTTATACGCTTTATATGCACAGAGACACCTGCATCGGTGGTGTGTGCTGGTTCCCGTTACACTACTAATTTTTTTTTTTTTTGCCCATTCTCTTTCGTCTTGCGGGTCTTTAAAATGTCTTTAGAGAACTTCCAAGAAGATCACGTCTCGTCATCTGGTTTTTACATTCCAGGATTTTGTTTTATGTAAAGAGAGACAATGTACAGTGCTGGGAAGGGTTAGTGTTTTTAAGAATGAATAGAATTAAACCTCAGCTTTCAGAAAAAAATGGCTGTTTACATCAGTATATGGAGGAGAGATTAGCTGGTTAATAACACTCACGAAGAATAATATTTAACAGACAAGTCAGATTAACTCAAATTTCATATGTCATACAGCTGATGCTTTAATTTTCCAAATCTTTTCTTCCTTTTTTAGACATGTCCCAGCTTTAAGGGTGACTTTGTGAAACCCAGTATTTTAAACTTCCTATTCAGCAACATACACTAAGTTTGATGTCAAAAAACCCAAAGAATGATACTAAATGTTTAGCGTTTGCTGATTAATTTTCAGTAATTAATTATGCTGTTTCAGTATCTGTGTCTGTGAGATTATGTGCTTCCACTAACACATTATATCTCATATACAATAATTGAAGTGAATTGCCTTGAAACATTGCAAGATGAGTCACTGGCCAATGGAGAAGTTTTAAAATGCTAAGTAAATTTTATTTTGGAATAATTTGGAGATAAATGCACAGGGGTATGCAAGGTTGACCCCCTGTCCAGAGTTTGAGTCTTATACCGATAGAGTCTGGATAGGCACTTACTGTCAGTGAACTGGATACTCTAGAAAGAAAAAGAATGGTTGTACGACTATACAGTAGTATGAACAGCTGTGACCATTTCAGAACAATATAATGATAAAGCAAAGCTCTTTATTAAAAAAAGCATAATCTCTCCACTTGCTCAACTCACTCCATTAACAGCTGATTGATCACATCATTGCACTCTCAAAGCATGAGCATATTGTGTCTATAATGGTATGAAAGTAACAATAATGAAAGGCTTTTTGTAGCCTTTAAAGTCTAGCAGGATTTTCCCACTTTATTAATTTAAACCATGTAGGATTAAAAAAAATAGACAGGATATCTGTAATTATTATGGAAAATAATACCATTCATTTGGTTTGGAATCCACCACAAGCTCTATCAGATGTAACTGAATAGTACTTTAAATGTTGTTGAATCATTTGAACAAAATTGTGATTAGATTTTGAGCTTTTTCCAAATTTTAAAAAATGTTGTTTAGCATTACTGTACTTCCAAGACTCGCTGACCTCTACAGTTAAGAATCATTAATAAATGTTTTAAACCAGACTTGCTCCCTATGTTTATTTCACAGCTCAGTTAACAGATTTTCTTCTTATTCATTCATCAGCTATCCATTGAATTTTGAATGCCTAAGAGTCCTTTGAGGCCAAGTCCTAGCATCTTAGAAAAGACAAAGTTACATTTTTATCTCGTAACTTCTGTGTATGTTTCCTCTAAGGAGAAATAACTGGAAGGGGCGCTTTTCTGGGCAAGACTTACTTATAGTCCTCTTCTGCGTCATGTCCTGTGTTACACATATTTGTTCCCCAGCTGAATACAGAGCATAACAATCTCTGAAACACTACTTTTTTAATGGTTTCTTTGTGCTCCCAGAATTTTTGAGATGAAGAGACAGAATGAATAGTGACAACTCCCTGCATTTTGGTAAACATACTGGCTTGAGACTAAAATAGGTTCAGTGTCATGAAGAACACTGAACAAAGATCATTGAATGTTGTCTATTGTTCTTGGGCTTTGGGACAGATGTTAGGGCTACTCCGCTACATTTTGGCCACTGAAACTTTTTTTGAAAAAGATATGCTAACTGCTCTGGTTGCATATTGGTTTACAGCTGATTTCAACTTGTTCTTCATGTTTTCTCTGGTTTTATACATCTGAATTGTTATACAGTGTGTAACATATTCAACAGTTATTCTAATATATTCAGTACCTGTAATATTTCTTGCTTGTAAACATTGTGTGTTATAAAATAAAAGAACTGTTGTCAAGGCTACATTTTTATTTGTTTTTAGAGTTCTTTATCCATCCATCCATTATTGAACCCGTTATATCCTAATAGTCCTGACAATGGAAACAATACATATATGTAGTGACTACCATGTTACTTAGTAATGCATCTACTGATAAAAAGGTCTGTGTGGTTATTTTGTTTTGCAGTCCACTAGAGGGGTAGAGGATCCAATAGTCTGAATTAGTTAAATTTTTTCTTACTCTTCATTTTAAAGAATTATAAAATTATAATACAATTATAATACAAAAAGTAAAACTATGCATCATCTAGATTCATTAGTACACATAATGTACATATATTTATTTAAATATTCAGTCATTAGCATATAACAAAAAAATCTGTAGTATGTACTGTTCCTCCACTGTGCAAGATGTTTTACATAATTGTAGGATAACTTATGGTGTAAATGAGACATCAGAGTGGTTAAGCACTTCATCAGCGGCAACTGAAGCAGTGATCAAGAACTGTAACTTGGTCTATATAGTATAGGCCCCAACGTTAACCATAGAATACAAGGTAGAAAAAGACTATGACAAATTAAGTGTCAGGCAGTTATGATGATATTAAATTTGTTAAGGCAAAGAAAAGATTTTTTTTCTTCATAAACAACCAAAAGAGAATCTTTTATAAGAGTAATGGGTCTTTACCTAGTGTGGAGGACTGCCGGCTTCCCATGCCGGTCCGCACCCCCAGGCCGCCAGGAGGAGCTCTCCCGACAGTAGGATCGTGCCCCGAGGTCCAGCAGGGACTTTGTAGTGTTTATACACAGCCCTGCTGGATACCTTGGGGACCACCAGGAGTCGCTGTGGGGGGCTTATAGGCTCTGTGATGCCGTATTTTCCGGGAGTACGTCATGGTCACGTGACAGGAAGAAATGTCGTGCTCCCGGGTTGAAGTAAAGGACTGATTGCCCTGACCCGGAAGGAATAAGGAACTGTGAACTGTTGGGACAGAAACACCACCGGGTCAGGGGCTATAAAAGGGCGGTGCCTCACTCCAGACAACGAGCTGAGCTGAGAGGTACAGGAGCAAGTGTCTGGGCGAGGAGGAGAGAATATTTGGTTTATTGTAGTTTGTAGTGATTGAATGAGTAGTGTGGAGGGTGCTTTGTGCACATTGTTAGAAAACAATAAAAAGTCTTGGACTTTTACCCAGTTACCCCTGGAGTCATCTCTGAGGGTTCAAGGGAGCACTAGTGCCCCTACTGCCACACTTGTTTTCGAATCCAAGACTGAAATGGTATTTCTTTCACAGAATTAATATCCTGTAGTATTTTTGTTTATTCTTAAGGGAACCTCTCTGGCATTTAAGGGAAAGGTTCATGAAAGCTGTGTGAAGATCACTGTGCTGTAGTGTATTGGAGTGAGACATAGCCAGTGAAGTTGGAATATAAAGCAGAGATTAGAATAATTAGATGGAGATATGTGTAGAGTATCACAGGGTGTGAGAATGTTAATTGTTGAGGTAAGAGAAAGACTTGGCATGGTGGCAGTAGATGGTGTGCTGAGGAGTAATAGACTAAGGCAGTTTGGACATATTGAAGGAAGGCAGAGGATGATTTGGTGAAGGGGACTAAGCTGAAGGCGATGTGGCTGGAGGTGCTGTCTGATGATAAATAAAGAATCTGTCTCACCCCAGAGAATACAGAAGACCACAGAGAATACAGAGGAAAACCTGTGGTGCAACTTGGCTAACATTAGTATAACAAGAAGTACCTGGCTTATTTTTTTTTAACTTTAAAGTGAATTTCCAGGTATCACAGCATTGTAACAATAACAACAACATTTATTTATATAGCACATTTTCATACAAAAAAAATGTAGTTCAAAGTGCTTTACAAAATGAAGAATAGAAAAATAGAAGACACAGTAAAAAATAAAAATAAGTCAACATTAATTAACATAGAATAAGTAAGGTCCGATGGCCAGGGTGGACAGAAAAAACAAAAAAAACTCCAGATGGCTGGAGAAAAAAAATAAAATCTGCAGGGATTACAGATCATGAGACCGCCCAGTCCCCTCTGGGCAATCTACCTAACATAAATGAAACAGTCCTCTTTGTATTTAGGGTTCTCATGGAAGGACTTGATGATGATGGTGATTGTAGACCCTAAAGTGTAAGAATCTGTAAGATCCCTTAACATTAAGGTTGACAAAAAGTATTTACTGTTTTTCATGGTTTAAGAAGGATGTTAAAGCTAATGAAAGTACAGTCAAAGACAATAAATGGTGGTTGTATGGTAATATTACCTTTTTTCAGTAAATGTTAACTATATGCTAGAAACAGAATAAAGCAAAGCAGTAGTTAATTCTGCTTAAGGCAAAAGTTTAAACTAATGTTTCTGCACAGTAAGAAATTACATTAACATTTTTTAGCCAGGATAGTGTAATGTTATTATAAATACACATTATTGTAAATGATAGTTTATAATTTCCCAAGTTCAGTTTGGAACCATCTTGCTTCTGTTATCGAAAATTATTTGTGTTATGAATTTAAAGAAAAATAGTTACCAATCATTGAATTTTTAGCTAAATAAAATAGTTGATTTAAGGCATAAGAACCATCAGGTTTGATCTTTACTAAGTGTGGAGTTAAGATTGAAAGAATATTTTGTTTTGAATATTGTCAAAGTAAAGAAAGCATTTAGCCAAAAATCAAGGTTGTTCATAGGTCTGAACCTTAAGAGATAACAGTAATAGAATACTCTTACCATAGTTCCCTTCATATTAAAAACATTTTAACAAGCTTGAACTAACCGTGAAACAACAGCGATTGACTATTAAGTATATTTCTCATTGTTGTTGGTTCATAATGTTGAAACCTACATGTAAAGCTAAACATGATTCTGTGTTATGGCTTGGTTGTAGAACTTAGGGTGAGCTTAAAATTTTTTGGAAAACTATTTTTAAAGATGTTTTGGAAGAAAAGACTGCAAAGAGAAAGGTCTTAAAATAACTATGTACTACAGACAGTGAGTGCTGACTTTTATTTGTAACAATGCATTAAGTGTGCTTATGAGCAGGGCGCCACCTGCCTAATGTATGGCTATAGATGGATGTCACTACAATCCTGTATAATTAAAAAAGACCAAGATAATAAGGAAAAAAAGAAAATAATGGAATATCTGACTCCTCTCCAGCTGATATTATTAATCTCATGAAGGTAGTAGAGGAGTGGTTATACAGTGGTGTGAAAAACTATTTGCCCCCTTCCTGATTTCTTATTCTTTTGCATGTTTGTCACACAAAATGTTTCTGATCATCAAACACATTTAACCATTAGTCAAATATAACACAAGTAAACACAAAATGCAGTTTTTAAATGATGGTTTTTATTATTTAGGAGAAAAAAATCCAAACCTACATGGCCCTGTGTGAAAAAGTAATTGCCCCCTGAACCTAATAACTGGTTGGGCCACCCTTAGCAGCAATAACTGCAATCAAGCGTTTGCGATAACTTGCAATGAGTCTTTTACAGCGCTCTGGAGGAATTTTGGCCCACTCATCTTTGCAGAATTGTTGTAATTCAGCCTTATTTGAGGGTTTTCTAGCATGAACCGCCTTTTTAAGGTCATGCCATAGCATCTCAATTAGATTCAGACTTAGACTTTGACTAGGCCACTCCAAAGTCTTCATTTTGTTTTTCTTTAGCCATTCAGAGGTGGATTTGCTGGTGTGTTTTGGGTCATTGTCCTGTTGCAGCACCCAAGATCGCTATAGCTTGAGTTGATGAACAGATGGCCGGACATTCTCCTTCAGGATTTTTTGGTAGACAGTAGAATTCATGGTTCCATCTATCACAGCAAGCCTTCCAGGTCCTGAAGCAGCAAAACAACCCCAGACCATCACACTACCACCACCATATTTTACTGTTGGTATGATGTTCTTTTTCTGAAATGCTGTGTTCCTTTTACGCCAGATGTAACGGGACATTTGCCTTCCAAAAAGTTCAACTTTTGTGTCATCAGTCCACAAGGTATTTTCCCAAAAGTCTTGGCAATCAATGAGATGTTTCTTAGCAAAATTGAGACGAGCCCTACTGTTCTTTTTGCTTAACAGTGGTTTGCATCTTGGAAATCTGCCATGCAGGCCGTTTTTGCCCAGTCTCTTTCTTATGGTGGAGTCGTGAACACTGACCTTAATTGAGGTAAGTGAGGCCTGCAGTTCTTTAGACGTTGTCCTGGGGTCTTTTGTGACCTCTCGGATGAGTCGTCTCTGCGCTCTTGGGGTAATTTTGGTCGGCCGGCCACTCAATTCACTCAATCTCAATTACTTCTGTTCTCATTTGTTCCTGAATTTCTTTGTATCTTGGCATGCTGTCTAGCTTTTGAGGTGCTTTTGGTCTACTTCTCTGTGTCAGGCAGCTCCTATTTAAGTGATTTCTTGATTGAAACAGGTGTGGCAGTAATCAGGCCTGGGGGTGGCTACGGAAATTGAACTCAGGTGTGATACACCACAGTTAGGTTATTTTTTAACAAGGGGGCAATTACGTTTTCACACAGGGCCATTTAGGTTTGGATTTCTTTTCTTCCTAAATAATAAAAACCATCATTTAAAAACTGCATTTTGTGTTTACTTGTGTTATATTTGACTAATGGTTAAATGTGTTTGATGATCAGAAACATTTTGTGTGACAAACATGCAGAAGAATAAGAAATCAGGAAGAGGGCAAATAGTTTTTCACACCACTGTATATTGTGTAATACGTTAATACATTTCACATTTGCTCAGCATTAGTTGTTCAAGCTCAGAGTTGTCAACTTCTTTTGAATCAGCAAGGCACTCATATGATGATTTAAACTGGGACCATTGCTTACAAAAACTGGCAGATGGAAACAAGCTGCTGTCTTCCTGCTTTGCAGTCCTATTCAAGTACCTTTATGCCTACTTTGGTGATGAAAACAATTGGTGACTTTAGCCTGATTCTGCCACTACTGATGTATACTTAGGACATCGTGTAACCTGTCAGGTCAAACTATCAGCAGAATTCTGCTAGCTCAACATTTGAAACATCTTGAAGCACTTTTAAGGGATCTGGAGCTGGAGGTTTATTGTGAGCACTATGGCCTTTCAAAGTAAGTGATACAGGACAAACTAACATTTCTGCAAAGTAATACATTGTTAATTGAACTGAGCCTGTTAAGAAACCACAAGGTTAAGGTTTCTTTATTTGCCATTTGTGCATAAAACCGACAGTCAAAGCAAATTGGAATTCTTGTGCAGAGCGTTTTCACAGTCATCATAGTAAACATTTTTTAAAAAAGTAAATAATAAAACAATATAAATACATAATATGAATTATACCAACACTATACAAAATGGTGGTAATATCTACACAAAAAAAATACAATTATATTGCAAATATTGCACAGTTAAAATATTTCACATTTATCACTCGTCATTTACATGACAAGTGAAGTGAGGTAGTGTAGGGTTATTTTACATGTTCATTAATTTTTTTTTGCCATCAGTCTGACTGTGGCGGGAAAGAAACTATTGAAAAACCTTGTTCTGTGAGTAATGATGCTGTCCGCTCTGCTGTGTCTCAGATTGTACATACAGTTTTTGTGTTTGAGCAGAGAATGAGCTGGATGAAATGAGAATCCCTGATAATTCCTTCTGCTCTTTTCTAACAGCAATGTGCGTACATAGAGTCTATAGAAGGAAGTTTTGTCCCTATGATCCTCTCCACAGTCTTTATGACTCTTTGCAAAGCCTTCCTCTCTGCCTGTGTGGTGTTCCCATACCAGACAGTGATGCCTGTGGTAAGAATACTCTCTATCAGGCCTCTGTAGGCCAGAGTGAGAGCGCGATGGTTCAGGCCGGCTTTCCTGAACAGCCTAATGAAATGAAGCCTTTGCTGGGCTTTTTTCACTGTGGCTGTGGTGTTAAGAATCCAGCTCATGTCTGATGTAACCTGTAGTCCCAGGAATCTGTGGCTGTTGGCCCTCTTCCACCTCAGTCCCTTTGATAAGAGGCTGTAAAAGGGGAGGATTCTTCCTAAAGTTCAGTATTATTTATTTGGTCTTGTCTGTGTTGAGGATGAGGTCATTCTCCTCTCCATAGACAAGAATGTTGTTTACCAGGGTCCTGTACCCTGACTCGTCCCGTCTAACCCCCCCTCACCTTGATGAGCCCCAGGATGGTTGTGTCATCAGTATATTTAATGACGATGGTATTGTCCTGGGTGGAGACACAGTCATAAGTGTACAGGGTGAAGAGTTTGGGGCTGAGGCAACAGCCCTGTCGGGGATCCTCTGCTGACTGTGAGCTCAGCAGACACCCGTCCTCCCATTCTCACCACCTGTGGTCTATCTGTCAGGAAATCCAGGATCCAGTTACAGGTGGGAGTTGGGACGCTGAGGTCTGTCAGCTTCTCAATCAGTTTGCCTGGGCGAATGATATTTAAAGCAGAACTATAGTCCAGGCGAAGCATCCTGGCATATGTTCTGCCACTTTCCAGGTGTTGCAGAGTGTGATGTAGGGCTATTGCTACCGCATCATCCATTGATTGATTGGGGCGATAGGCAAACTGGAGGGGGGTCAACAGTGTCTGGGACCATATGGTTAATGTACATGAGAACCAGTTTTTCTAGGCACTTCATGGCGACTGGTGTGAGTGCCAATGGCCTGAAGTCATTTTGGGGTGGATGTGTCTGGTCTTTTGGGGACTGGTATGATGGTAGAGGATTTGAAGATACGGGGGACTATTGCCTGGGATAATGACAGGTTGAAGATGTCAGCATACACACCAGCTAGTTGTTCCCCACAGGCCTTCAGAACTCTGGGAGAATCTCCATCGGGTCCCACAGTCTTGTGGGGGTTCACCTTCTTCAGAGCTCTCAGGACCTGTTTATGTGTCACCTGTAAAGCAGTATCTATGGGGTCACAGGGTGTGTCTATGTTCAGCCTGTCGAACCTGGCATAGAAGGTGTTAAGGCTGTCTGGAAGGGTGGCATCTCGGGGGTCTTTGGTTGTTTTTTTTAGTTCTCCTGTAGTTTGTGACAGATTGAATTCCCTGCCACATGCTGTGCATATTGTGGTTGAGGTAGTAGCCTTCAAGTTTTTGTGAGTAAGCCCTTTTTGCTGCTCTGATGGACTTCTATAACTCGTACAGGGCTCTCTTATACTCCACTTGATCTCCTGACTTGTAGGCCTCCCGCCGCTTCCTGATTTTCTGTTTTTATGTCCCCATTAAACCAGGGTTTTTGGTTGGTGAACATGCACATAGTCCTGGGAGGGGCACATATGGACGTGCACCAACTAATGTAGTCACTCACAGTCTCTGTATATTCTTGGATAGTTTTGTTATTGATTATTCTGTAGAGCTGATGATTTCTCTCTATAAAACTGTTACTTGCACATAGTAGTCTATATATTTTGCATATATTGTAAATTTTGCAAATAAAGAAACTAAATTTCTGAAATTTTCACTCATGTACCTTAATTCATGGCTCTGTAAACTGCTTTGCATCACTGTTTATACTGAGTGGTTAATTCTTAATAGCCTAAACATCTGCTAACACCAGCCCCCACAGCCCTGCTAACAGCTTATTGTCCTACTGGGAGGCAAGTGTCTAAGGTTGAAGGGATGTTTTCCTTGATTTTTTTGTGATTCTTCAGAGGTGGTAGTGCATCTTTTACACACCTCCAAGTGGCAAAATTTGAACTCTGCAGTTCACTTGGAAGTCTTCCACTCAGAATTGATATTACAGAGGCAGATGATATAGATAGTAACTAAATGAAAGAGACTCGGTGAGTTCCTTCCAGGACTTATGAAGAAGACATCTGAGTGTGCAGAGTATTCTAAAAACCTGTTCTTTTACATCTGAGGACATTTACTTTAGTCAGACCCATGCTCAAAAGGTTAGCGTTCCCCTTTCTTTATCTGTCTTCTGTCTCCCCTATAGTTTTCCCAGTTGCTTTTCTTTATTGTTTGAACACTGTTCTTCATTCTATATCCATTTACATTGGACTTTACCAAACATTTGGTGTAATGTTCCCCTCTTTGTGGACAAATATTTATTGCATCTCAGATTGAAATTTTCAATATATTTTTAAAGTTAAGAAATCCTTCTTTGTACAGTTCTTTGTTTTTTCTCCTTTTAAAGATTAGCATTTTTGTGGTGATGGTATGTACTATATGCTGATAGCATGCAGTACCTACAGAGTAAAGTGTTCTTGCTTACTGAATATATTTTAGGCAGAGGCATTTAATCTTTGCAAGATTAAAATATCACAAATTTGTACCTGAATATATTGTTTACACTTTGAGCTCAGGAAACTTAAGTAACTTTCTAAGTATCACTCTGTAGTACTAGGGTGTTGTACCGTGTTAGCCATTAGGAATGTAGAGAAAGGTGTCATTTTGCTTGGCTTTTCTTTAAGTATCACTCTGTAATCCAGACATTGGATTTGAACTGATACCCTTGTAGTTTAAAAATCAAACACTATAACCAATAGGCCATGCTGCCTTCATGGCAATAAATGCTGAGTATAAAGGGGTTACTTGTTGAAGAAGGTGGTCACTTTTTTACTGTTTTTCCCCTTTTATGTTTGGCAGTAGCAGGTATAAAAAGAAGTACATTAAGCATATTTTCTTCATTAGTTAAAATACAGCATGTGGTGTTTCTAATGCCCTCCTGTTTCTAATACTAACAAACTATAGTGATGATCCAGAACGTGGTTTCACGGTAATGGTTTGGCCTGCTATTGAAATATAGACTGAAATCCTATAGGCTTTTGGTGCAATGAAATTGACAAGTACCAGGCTCAGGTTACACTATGTCAAGGCTGATGGTGTTCTGTTTTATGCCAGGTGGCCTCTCCTTACTTGGAAATATGACACTCTTGTCACCCAGCTTCTCTGGATCGTGCCCATGAAGATGTGAGAGGGGGCTAGGAATTGTTATTCTTCAGAGCAGCTGATCTTCAGATAGCCGTGAATAGAACATAGACTGGTTGCATTTAATTTTACTTTTGTAAAGGGAGATGATATAGTTTTCCTCTCCCAAGAGAAAAAAAAAAAATTTATGTATGTATATATATATATATAATGTATGTGTGTGTGTGCTTATATGTATGTATATGTATGTATAATTAATTTTCTGTCTGTTAAAGAATCACATGAAAACCACCACACCTATTTCTACAAAACTTTGAATTTATTTACTCTATAGTCTAACTTTGGATATAGGCTAGCTATACATAAAGTATGTATAAATATTTAGAAAAAAATAAAAACTGATACATTTACAGTAAAAATTGTTTTTTGAATCTTTACGCCTTTTAATCTCAGCATCTCCAGAACACAAGGTGGAACAATTGTATTATAAAACAGCACCAATTTCAGGTGTTTATATTAACCACAGTAATTATTGAGACTTTTTACAATATTTATATGTACTTAAAAAAAAAACAACAGTTTTGCTTTTGACACTCAAATAACTATTTAGCAGTTAATTGTATCAAAAATGTGTTTCCTCTTTTCTAAATGCTCATTTTATGACAAACAAAAAGAGGTCATATTCAGTTTTTGTGTTGGCTAAACAATAAGTGTGCAAATGACACACTTGTGATGAGATCTGTGCTTGAGCTGGAGTAACAAAAGTCTTAAGTTAGTGGGTATGATTCTGGATGGATACATTGTGCAGATCTGCCAAGAGCGCTGCTCAAAGGGAGAGGGCATGTGTGGTATGACCTTCATTTTTCTCTTAGTGACTGAGTTGTTTGTTATGGCTGTGGTGCATTCTACAAAATCTGTAACATTTACATGTTATTAATGAACTATTGTGATAATTACTACTGTTCTACCAATTGTTCTTTGCTGCAGAAGTACTTCTGTTTCTCTAAATCTTACATTTAATATCACTGTTAAATTTGGAACGACTTACTTTAGAAGCACTAGGTGTTCAATAATACTGAAAAAATACATGTCTTTCTGCTGTGATGAGAAGTTAATAAGCATCAGATGTTCTTTTTATTTATTTTATGCATGTAACATACATTTTACCTCTCTGAAGCCGAGTAGAACAGCCAGTTGGGTGTGTGTATATATGCAGTCATAAGGCTATTTGATCTAAGGCTAAGGGCCAATGGAAAACAATAGGGTCATAATGTTCTAGCTGCTTGAGGCTGCAAAGGACATATGTCTTTTGTTTATCACATACTTGAGGTAGCGCTCCCAGCCATAGAGTGATACACTCTGCATAGCAGCAATGAAAGAAGCAGTGGTGGATCTGCAGAGGGAATGGTCTTTTGGCTGTCTTCCTTCATGTACTGATGCTGCAACCAACAAATGGTCATAAACTAGAAAATTATATGTATATATATATATATATATATATATATATATATATATATATATATATATATATATATATATATATATATATAGTGAAAAATAGGGGGCGCTATCGCTCCCTTGAACCCTTGTCCAAGACGCCTCTCCACAATACTCATAAATTACTACAATCATCACAATAAACCAATCCTCCACTCCCAGACACATTGCCACCCTTCCACCCAGCTCAGCTCACCATCTGGGGATTTCCCATAGTCCTTTATAGTCCCTGAACCGGAAGTGTTTCCGAAATTCAATAAAATGTGAAAAACTGGCTGTGCAAAAATTTGGGTCCCCTTGTAATTTTGCTGATCTGAATGTAACTGCGCAATGGTGATTAATTGTAACACCAAATTGGTTGGATTATCCTGTTTTGCCTTGAACTGCATAGACAGGTGTGTCCAATCATGAGAAAAGGTATTTAAGGTGGTCAGTTGCAAGTTGTGCTTCCCTTTGACTCTCCTCTGAAGAGTGACAGCATGGGATCCTCAATGCAGCTTTCAATAGATTTGAAAATGAAGATTGTTGAAAATCATGGTTTAGGGGAAGGCTACAAAATGTTATCTCGGAGGTTTAAACTGTCAGTTTCAACTGTAAGGAATGTAATAAGGAAATGCAAGGCCACAGGCACAGTTGCTGTTAAACACAGGTCTGGCAGGCCAAGAAAAATACAGGAGCGGCATATGCGCAGGATTCTGAGAATGGTTACAGACAACCCACAGATCACCTCCAAAGACCTTTCAAGTACATCTTGCTGCAGATGGTGTATCTGTACATCGTTCTACAATTCAGCGCAATTTGCACAAAGAACATCTGTATGGCAGGGTGATGAGAAAGAAGCCCTTTCTGCACTCACACCACAAACAGAGTCACTCGTTGTATGCAAATGCTCATTTAGACAAGCCAGATTCATTTTGGAACAAAGTGCTTTGGACTAATGAGACAAAAATTTAGTTATTTGGTCATAACAAAATAAGTTTGAATGGCAGAAGAAGAGCACCTGCTACCTGTCAAATTTGGTGAGGTTCCATCATGCTGTGGGGCTGTGTGGCTAGTTCAGGGGCTGGGTTCCTTGTTAAAGTCGGGGGTCAGATGAATTCAACCCAGTTTTAACAAATTCTTCAGGATTATGTTCAAGCATCAGTCACAAAGTTGAGGTTATGCAGGGGTTGGATATTCCAACAAGACAATGACCCAAAACACAGTTCAAAATCTACAAAGGCATTCATGCAGAGGGAGAAGTACAGTGTTCTGGAATGGCCGTCACAGTCCCCTGACTTGAATATCATCGAAAATCTGTGGAATGATTTGAAGCAGGCTGTCCATGTTCGGCAGCCATCAAATTTAACTGAATTGGAAAGATGTTGTATGGAAGAATGGTCACAAATACCTCCATCCAGAATCCAGACACTCATCAAAGGCTATGGGAGGTGTCTAGAGGCTGTTATATTTGCAAAAGGAGGCTCAACTATGTATTGGTGTAATATCTCTGTTGGGGTGCCCAAATTTATGCACCTGTCTAATTTTGTTATGATGCATATTGAATATTTTCTGTTAATCCAATAAACTTAATGTCACTGCTGATATACTACTGTTTCCATAAGTGCAAAAAAGAATTCTGATGTGTTTGTAACATACAGTAATATAGCTGCTTAATAACTAACTAGTTTTGAAACATTATTTTCTTTTCATAATGCAAAAACGAGTTAGTTATCTTATCATTTGAGCTAATTTAACTAGTGGTTTTGCATTTATTTCTTGTTATGGTGTAAATAAAAACCTGAGCAGATCCAAAAACATGACTGATAATGTCTGCATTGTTTTCTTGTTTGTACGTTTAATACAAGTGATTTGTACTGTATTTCAGAAAAAATAGTATCTAAGAGTAAAAGTCTTTAACACTATTCACCAGATCATTTTTTCCTCCATGGTTTTATCTAGGCATTAGAAAAAAGGCAGAACTCAGCTTCCAAAGACAATACATTTGTGACTAGTAGCTTGATGATAGTTACATGACAGGGATTAACAATATCAATCTGTTTAAGATATATGTGTTCATGGTTAGGTTTCTGATGAATGCTGGCAAATACTCCATGTGAGGATCATTTCAATAGCTCATTGACGTGTGTATTTTTCCTGAATGCAGGATTCTTTAATAATACATTCCAGCATCCTTCTGTGCCTAGTTTATAAAAGCAACATCTCTGTTACAAGGTTTTAATGAGAATTTAATCTGGGTCAGAATCTTGCCTTTGTATCTGAGCAGAAAACGTAACACTTAAACATGAGTTCACCATGAAGGAAGGTTTTAAAAATTTATCAGGATGGTTTGTTAATTGTGACTTTTTGACACCGAAAGCAAAAGGACACCATTTGTCACTTTCTTAATCAGCATTCAGTTCAATTTTTTTTTATTGAAGAAAGTGGAAATGTACATTGAAAGCACATTAAAAAGAACTAGTCATTACAAACTATTTCCAAGTTCCATAATTAATTTAAATTTTTGTCCTCACAGAATTCTTATCTAGAAATTTTTGTGAAAAAAAGATTTATAAATCATAAGGTATGCCCATACTATGCTGTATGTACCAAGAATCATGTAATAATTCTTATGGCAACATTAAACAAAATGTATGTGGTTATTAGGCATGTTGTGTGATCATTAGGCAGTGCGGCATTTTTCTGATTGTGAATGTATGAAAAAATAATCGCAGATTTAACCTTCCTAAAGTCTACTGATGTTTTTTAGAAGGCATTATAATGGATTTCAATAGTGTAGAGCACATTTATATAAAGTCAGACATTGAGCACTTACACAGACTTTCACATATAATAGTAACAAAGTATACAAGCATGCAGTGTTTACTTTGTTGAGCACACATATTTTTTTATTTACAATGAGAGAGTACTTAAAAGGTCTATAGACTTGACTGCTCCCAAAAGGGGAATTTGGGAAATATCTCATGAAACATTTGTGAATGCCTTCTTCCAAATACAATAATCTAAGTTGGGGCTCAGTCAACTAGATCATATGACCTGTTCACATATTAACACTTTGCTTAGCCTTCAACTCCTGTACAACACTTTAAATGGGTATGAGCATTTTATATTATGTTATGAAACTGCACCGACAGACAATCTTTTCATAGTAAGAAACTACACAATTTTCCTAATGTAATGGGCTTTGGCATTTAAATCCAGGATTATCCAATAGCATAACATAGTATACGCGTAATCAAGCTGCTGATACAGACTCTTTATTCTTCAAATTACATCCATTTTTGTTAAGTAAAATAAGCTTTAACAGCTGTTATTGGCCCCTTCAAATTCTTTTTTTTTTTTCAGTATCATAACCAAGAATCACTACTGCTTATGGAAACACTATAGTAATTGAGACCTTTTAGCACCAGCAATGACAGACATAACACCAAACTATTATATTTTTCAGTGTTCAAGGACTACATTATTTGCCACACAACTTAGCACATCATTTGGAATTGGCTGAAGGTCAGCTTGCCAGACAAAATACTGTTTACTGGAGTTTTTACAGTTGTCTGTTTATTGGTTTCTTTTTGCTGTATATGTTTCTATTGCTATTTTGTTTTTTAGTTTTATGAAATCACTTTGCAGTATGTTATTTTAAGAATAAATGCCTGTTGTGTAACTAGCATTTTGGAAAAATAGGACTTTAATTCAGTGCAATTCATTTTAAAATAATATATGTACCTTAAAAGCTAGATTACTATGCATAAAGTACAACCTTGAACATAATAAGTCACACCATACAATATATGCCAATGATCTAATGACCTTGGGATATGTTTAATGTTTGGGTTAATTTTTGTTATGTTTGTGGTATTTATTGTTTATTTTTTAAATCTTGGTTTTGTTCATTATAGGAGGCATCATTTTGAAATGTTTCCTGCATGGATATCATCATATGGTTGGCAATTGTTATGCTTAGTTACCTCTCACATGACCTTTGTTAGCTCAAAAGCTGTTATCAAGGCCTTGCTTGTATTTCTATTTATTCAAGTTTTGAATAAATTCAAAGGATAAACAAACTTATCATCAACAATTATTTAATTAGTTAGATTGTTCGTAGTCTTAGTAATATTATTTATTATTATATTATATTATTTTGGTATTTGATTTTTTATGTCTTGCTTTGCTTTAGTTGTGCTCTGGATTATTTTCTTTCAGGTCCAAGCTACATTTTCTGACTTCTCTTTTGCGTGTTCAGTGAACTCTCAGTGTATTTTGAGGCTATAGGCCTACCTAATTTCAAGTGCTACACCTAGAAATACTACATACATACATACATACATACATACATAAGCACTTCAGCTCCCACAGTCTTTCTTAACTAAGGTTTCCCAGACTTTTAAATGAGATATGAATGGTGTGTGTGTGTGTGCGTGCCCTTTGGTGGGCTGGCACCCTGCCCGGGGTTTGTCTCCAGCCTTGCGCCCTGAGTTGGCTGGGATTGGCTCCAGCAGACCACCGTGACCCTGTAGTTAGGTAGTTAGGATATAGCAGGATGGATAATGGATGGATGGATGAATATGATATAGAATGAATATATTAAGTCAAGGATAGATGCAAAGGAAGGAAATAAAAAACATACTTCCAATATAAAACAGTTCCCTGAACAGAGTAAATCTAAAAAATTTTAACCAAGATCTCAAGGCCATCTGGCTTTGAAGACCCTGCTTGCACATTCTTCAGTAACTTGGGGGAGTCCAGTGTCAATGATTATGCAATGACTCTGACTCTGTATCTACCATTAGTTATTTACTGTATATATCCATTTAGAGTTCCTGCTCCAAGATCTATAGGGATGACTTGATCATATTACTGAGAGAAATACAAAATAAAGGAAATTAAAAGAATCAGTAATAGCTAAACATAACAATTTTGCGTACACATTAATAGGCAAAATGGAAAGTTTTACCAGGAACTTTAACCATTGTTGATTTGTTAATGGTGACATGCAACCATTTGGAGAGCTAAAGTCTTCAAAACTACAAGAAAAATTACAGTAAGAGGCAAAGTTATTGTTAATATAAATTAAAAGGAGGCTTAGTCATTTGCAGTCTTATATACTGTAGAATACCATAGTAGCTTTAATCTTAACAGGTGGCCAAATGTTGTGATTTCAGAGGTAGAATGTTATTACTGTATGTGCTAGTTTTATTTATGCCTCTTTGCTATCATTATTTTAATTAATCAGAAGTATTAACCATAGTTTGCACACCCTGACAGGAAAGAAGTAACAATAAAAATATTTTCATTTGGTAAAACTTGTGCAGTAGAAAACAGGACTTAGAAATTGTGTAAATGTGACAGCCAAGGGTTTTCATTGTTGAAATTTGATTTGCAGAGTTTGCATCCTTTAAAAACTTTTTTTAATGACTGTAGGAATTTTTGGTACTGTGTCATCAAAAATGAATAGAACATTTTTTATGATTATCTTTCTATTGAGGATGGTTATTCTTTATATTGCAAGAATTTCCAAGTGTATTACCATGTAAAAACTATTTACTCTCCATGTTTTTTCTGAAACAACCTTAACATATATAGTAACCATATTTTTATATACCATTTGTGGTTCTCTTCCTTTTGTAAAGATTTCTTTCACATAACCTATGGGTTGAAACTGACTTTCTAAACGTTTCTCAGTTAACTACTGTAATGCAGTCTTTTTTCCGTCTGGGTGTGCTTTATCAGTCCTATTCATTTTGCTGAAAACCATTTTCCATTACAGGGTCAAAAGATACCATTAAGGTTGGGCTCAGAGCAGAAATCAGCTATGGATGGAAAAACTGTTTGTCATAGAGCACAATGCATTTACTATACACATCCAGATGCAACACTGGCCAATTATGGAATACCAAATAAAATAATATACACATCTATCAGATTTTGGTGGAAACAACTTGGGAAACATCCTCATAAACAATGGCCAAATGTACATACACCACACAGAAAGTGAATAGATTAGATTTCAAATCCAAGTCCCTGGCGCTCTTAAACATTTATTATAGTACCACTGAACCACACGTATGTGCTTCGTATGTGTGGGAGGTAGAATGCCTTGTGCAGTGAGTAAACAGATGCTGATCGTGAGCTCTGAAGCTGGGTAGTGTGGAGTCAGATATTAAGAACTTTACCATTTAAAGCTGTAAGACAGGCAGTTTTGAAATAAAACTTGCATTAAGTAAGGTAAGCAACTATGTTATTGAGCCAAAGATAAAATGCAAATGTTGCACTTCATAATAATTAGTTGTTTGTAATTTAGTTTTGCATTTTTTCACAATTTATTGACTAATTTGTATTTATCACTGTACTTTTTTGTGTGATTATTTCATAATTAACATTTTATTTCATATTAACATAAATGGTATTCCATAAGAAAGGCAGACTTATACCAATTGAATTTATAAGTAGATATCATTAAAAATTAGTTAAAAAAATGCTTGGAAGATGTTTAGGGCCGTGGACAAAAAAAGGAGGATGTTGTCTGCATATTGTCACGCTTGGGTCGCAGATTTGCACAGAAACACAGGAGTTTATAGAGACATGAACTTTATTCAGACACTGCAAACGAACTTTTGTCTCTTTTTCAAAAGTTTAAATTCCATGACAAGACAGATATGACAGTTCCATCTGAATGGATGAGAACAACTGCTACAGATGTTATATATGATGTTTTTATCATATCCATGCTTGAGGCAAATCTTGTGGTTGGAAGTACATTCCAAAAGTAAGGCAATTTTTAGTGATGAAATGCTTTTTCAGTATCTAACAATAGCAGATGAAGATAGGGTGAGGAAAAAGCATAAATTATAAAGTAAAGACTCCTCACTTTCATTCATTAAGTATATTTACTCAATGACCCAGTTATGCCGTTTCTTTATAGCTTTCAGAGGATTCAGCCCTTTCTCACTAATTACGCCATGTAACTTCAGAATTCAGCTGCTTGACTGATGCTATATGTTCCTTGTTTCACTCGTATAATCCCTTTGCTTCGGTCTGTTCATTGGCTTCCTGTTGCTGTAAGGATACAACTTGTCTTGACTTAGAATGGATCTGCTTCTCACAATTCTCTCCATTTCTCCCTTCAACAAATCTCTGTTTCTGCCTCTGCCTGATCATCCCTCCTCTTGCCAGATGAGTCAAGACTGGACAATATTTCTCTTTTCTTGCTCCAGAGCAATACAATAAGACATATAAAACTTTGCAAAGAAACTATGTAAATCGAGTGCCTTTCGTGAGTTTTTTTTTAGGTAATGCCATTTTCAATTCTAGTAATATTAGTGGGGCATCTAATAGTGCAGTGACTTTGGACATAAGTTTAGGATGCCTAAAGAAAGAAAATCAGCAGAACTAACATTAAAATTTACTTAAGAAACACAAAACAAATTAGGGTAATAACATCCTGAAATACAGCATTATATTTCTTAGGATTATCAGACGCATTGTTAGATTTAAGCCTTATAGCCAGAACTGAAGCAAAGAATCATTTCTGTGAAGGCACAATGTCAAAAGTCTACCCTGAGGTGCACTAGCTGAGTAAAGAGGCACAGATTTAGTGAATTTGAAACTTTGGAAATTGCAGTCAAAGATCATAAACTTCTTTCTTACTATTGTAGTTTGTACTTTATGGCCTTTGTTGAAATCATGAGGGTTAGTTTATTATAAAGTTTCTAATTTTTGCTCCAGCTCAAATTGCTTTCAGTCTTGAGCCCAGTATTTTTAATTGGGATCTGTCTTCTAAATCAATCAGTTTCACTCACAGAACTGAGATCTCCTTCCGTAGTGACTGTAATTCACCGTATTGGTGTGGTTATTTTCAATAAATTAATATCAGCCCACAGCTTTGTTCACATAGATTACATAGTATTATTTTAAGTAAAGGCTTGGTGCAGTATAAGATTTTTTTAGTTCTTCTATGTTGGCCACATCAGTGGAGATGCTACCTTAATCAAGAATGGGCACTTCCCTGGGGAAGCTAAATGCTTCTGAATGAGCAACATAGGTTAGATCAGCCATAAAAAGCTACTTTTTCTAGACTCTCAAGAGGACACTAGATGGTAATAACTGGAGAAGGAGAATAATATTAATTTGTTGAAATTCTTGTGAAAGATTTTGCGCTGTCCTATTAAGCAGCCATCTTCCTCAGAAAGTCGTGTGACCCCTAGTCATGACATGTTTTTGTTCTGTTTAGAGTAATTAAAATGGTAGTATAGTACATGCTATATTTTACACATTACCAGTTAAATACAGTATTAATTTTACAAAAATTACAAGAAAGAGGAAAGAGAGAAAAAATGTATAGGTTATTAAAGTGGACAGAAAGACTACTGCATTTAAATTATTTTAGGGGATGAGTTTTAAGAATGAGGTTGGCAATGGGATTCAATAAATTGGAGAATGTATGAGTGTTCTCCCTTTGTCCATTTATGTTATTATTTTTATTTATTTATTTTTTTAAATTTCATGTAGAACAGCACAACTTGCTACCATTGTGAAATACAGTAAAAGTGGATTCTACCAGTTGAATAAGATCAGGGAGAAGTAGCAGTCATATTGAATGTTCATTTTGTGAAAGTGTTCCATTCAGCATAACAATTGCATACTGTAACAACTGCATTTGAATTTTAAGTATAATTTAATTTGGCTTTTTTTTAATGTTGGCAAAAAAGTATTATTACAGGAAAAAGATAATGCTAATCATGCAGATTCCAGTTTTACATCCAGTATTGAAGTAAGATGTATTTTATTGCAGGATGCTAAATCTAAAATTACCTGTTCACGTGCCCACCTACAAAACTACAATTTGTAATTCAGACATTGAAATTCTGGCTGTTGGAATTTGTCCACATTACTTGCACAGGGAGATAAATTACATCATGCATATTAAATGGGTACCTAGCAATGAAAATTATTCATTCTGTCAACACTTCAATGATGACTCACTCTGACCCTGCAGTTATATGTGGTGACTTCAACCATGCGACTTTGGAAGGAACAATGACAAACTTCTATCAGTTTATGACTGGTTCCTATCGAGGAAATAGCAAGCTGGACCTGCCGTATTCAACTGTTAAAGATGCTTTTAAGTGAAATCTGCTTACTCCTTTAGGCAAATATGACCACAGCCTGATTCATCGTATTCCTAGCTACAAGTCTGTTAGTAGACAGCAACCTGTTACCACCAGAAGAATGAGGACATGGAGTCTGGAGGCTGAAATGGCTCTGAATGACTGCTTCCAAATGACAGACTATGAAACGATGTGCAAGTTAAATAGGGGCAATATTAAGGGACTCTTTAACTGCATCACAGACTATATTAACTTCTGTGTCGATACAGTGGTTCCCACAAAGACAATGGATTGCTTTCCAAACAAGGTGCTACTAATGTATGAATTTCCCCTAGTATCTATCTATCTATCTATCTATCTATCTATCTATCTATCTATCTATCTATCTATGTCTACCGAAGGAGCTAAAAGGTCCAGTGACAAGTCCAGTGACAAGTCCATCTCTGACCATCAATGTGGACTTTCCATAACTGAAGACCAAGTAAGGAGACAACTGAGGTAGCTACACACAGGAAAAGCAGTGGGACCAAATGGAGTCAGTCTTTGACTTCGTAAAGCCTGTGCTAACCAACTTTGTGATGTCCTCTGTCACCCTTTCAGTCTGTCCCTAAGGCTTCAGAAAGTGCCAATGCTATGGAAAACATAAAGGATTGTTCCAGTTCCAAAGAAGACAGGCACCTCCTCATCTAATGTCTAGAGACCAGTAGCACTTATGTCTCACATCATAAAGACATCTGAGAGACTGGTCCTGGACTATATGAGTCCTCTTGTAGTAGACCACTTGGACCCACCAGTTTGCATATCGTATATAACAAAGATTGGAGTGGAGGATGCAATTGTCTATCTGCTCCACAAAGCTGGCAGCACTGTGACGATTGTTTTTTGATTTCTCCAGCAACCTTCAATAAGGGTTAAACTTAGAGATATGTAGGCGGATGAGCCAATGTTGCCGTTGTGAGACTCAAAGACTGTGTTTGATACAGATGTGAGAAACACTACAGCAACACAAGAAACATTCATGCCTCCTTTTCTCTTTACTCTGTACACCTTAGACTATAAATATAAAACCAGGTCATGTCACTTGCAGAAATTCTCAGATGATTCTGCTTTTATGAGGTGTATTGATAAAGGTGATAAGACAGAGAACAGGAGTAAGGGGGAAAAGATTGTTTCTTGGTACAAAGAGAATTGTCTGTCTGCATCTTAACATCAGCAAAACTGAGGAAATGGTTATTGACTAAAGAGCCTCAATACCCGGTCACTATTCAAGCAGTGGATGTAGAGGTTGTCCACTCCTACAAGTACGTGGGGCTTCCACATTAATGACAGGTTGGACTGGTTTCAGAACACAGAAGAGCTATATAAGAAAAGGCTGATTAGGCTCTGTTTCCTTGTCAGATTCCGTTCCTTTATTGTGGGAAGTGACATCCGTCATATCTTCAACAACTCTGTGATGGGCAGTGAGACTTGCTATGCTGTGGTGTGCTGGGCCAGTAACATCACTTCAAGAGAGGCCCGCCAAATCAACAAGCTAATTAATAGGGCAATATCAGTTATAGGATACACTCTGGACCCACTAGAGGTAGTAGTAAAGGAGAGAATTAAAACAAAATTGATTGTGATTATGAACAATGATGCATATCCTCACTCTGACACACTAACACTGAGTACTTTCTGCCAAGGAATTATTCAGCAGAAGTGTGCCAAGAAACACTATTGGGACTTGTTTTTACCAACAGCAATATGTCTGCATAATGTCTAATTGTGACTGTGACAGCTAAATCAGAACTGTTTTTCTTTTTAAATTTCCTGCTTTAGAGTCATTCTGGTGTGAGTTCAGACCAAAGTGTATATGTGTGTATATATCCGTTTCCGTATTTTTGTTTAAATAGCTTCTGTAAAAAGCCATATTTCCCCCATGAGACATAAGATATCAATCTATCTGTCTGTCTGTCTGTTTCAAGGAATAACCCTTGAATATATATAATCCTTTAATAAAAGGCTGTAATCTTTGATTATATAGCTGTCAATGATTAAGTGTATTTTGAGAATAAATGTAAATATTCCATTCATTGTCAAGTCAAAGGCAGCACTGTAAACTGTGTCAGCTTTACAAATACAAACAAAGCAATACAAAAAACTCATAACATTTGAGAGTAACATATTCTACTCTTCTCAAATATCTTTTTTTATTGAAATTATTAAAAGCAAGTAACATTCCATACAGTAAAGTAAAACTTAGCAAAACTAAATTCATTTCAACCACCCAAGAGAAAGAGAGAAAGGCCAACATCCAGAGTAAAAATAACATTAGAAAAGAGGAAACAGAAACCTTTTCCCACTATAAATGCTTATTCTAAAATGTTACTGATTAGATCCTGCCAGGTTTTAAAAAGGCTTTGAATAGTGAGAATGTGAGAATTTGATTTTTTCCAATTTCAAATAGTATATAACATCAGTTACTTGCTGACTTAAAAGAGGTGGATTAGGTTCTTTCAGTTGAGCAAGATAAGTCTACATGCTAGTAGTGAAGTAAAGGCAATTACAGTTTGTTTGTCCTTCTCCACTTCAAGCCCATCTGGGAATACACCAAACACTGCTGTTAATGAATTAATGATTATGACCCCAAGGATGTCTGATAGGCATTTCAAGATTTTGGTCCAGAATGATGTTAGTTTGGTGCACACTCAAAAAATTTGACCCAATGAAGCTGAAGCTCGATTGCAATGTTCACAGGTTCACAGGATGTGCTCAATAAAAGATTTTAAGATGAACAATCGTATGCTTTGCACATGTGGAGCTAGAGTGAATTCTGTGCATGGCTGCCTTCTACTCCTTTTCTTAAATGTTGAGTAAGAGATCCTTTTTCCACTGTAACTCTGGGATCTTTGAAAAGGAGGACCTGATATATTATGGAAATGCTGTCTGAGTTTTCAAGACTGATCAGTATTTCTTCTGGAGTAGAAATAGGTGGGAGGAGAGGAAAACTGGGAAGATTTCATTTAGCGATGTTTATAATTTGGAAATAGTGTAACAATTTTTATTGATGGGAAGCTAAATATGGAGTGTAATTGTTTGTAAGATGTGAAGACATTATCTATATACAAATCTTTAAATGATTTAATCCTGTAAGTTTTAAAAACATTAAAAACTGTGTAGGTTTGTGAGGGTGGAAAAAAGTGGTTGTCATGCAGAGGTGCCACAGATAAAAGCTTCTCTATCTTGAAGTGCTTCCTACATTGGTTCCGTATTCTGAGTAAATGAAGGTCAATTGGGTTGTTAGTATATTGACGATCACTTGTATATACTGGGGTAGAAGGCAAGGAATATAAAGACGTACTGCAGTATTTTATTTCTATTGTGGACCAAGCTTGTGTGTGTTCATCTATTTGTGTCAATGTCCAGGTTTTTATATCTTGCCTATTTGCCACCCAGTAATAAAACTGAAAGTTAGATAGAACCATGCCACCATCTGCTTTAAGTTGTTGTAGATATACATTTTGGATGAATGGATGTTTTGAATTCCAAATAAATGAGGTTATGATTAAATCTAATTTCTTAAAAAATAATTTGTTAATGTATATGGGGATAGTTTGAAATAGAAACAGAAGCTTAGTAAGGATATTCACCTTGAGAGTGTTTATTCTCCCTGCTGAAATAAAATGGAGGGTAGACCATCTATGCACACCTTGCTTAAGTTTTTCCATGCAGACTTGTGATGTTTACCCTAGGTATTTAAACTGATCTGCAATGGTTAAAGGGCTGGTGTCCAATCTAATGTTGTGTGCTATAGAATTCACTGGAAAAAGCACACTTTTATTCAAATTAATTTTGAGCCCAGATATCTTTGAAATTCTGCTAGTGCTGTTAGGGCAGCAGGCACAGAATGTTGTGGGTCTGAGATATATATTGTAACAATTAAGAGTCAAAAACATCACAAATGTTTGGGACAGCCACCGGTATATTGTTTTTTCCCAGCTGCAAAAGAGTTTTAAATCGGAAGCACAATGTACATATCACAGAGTCCAAAACAGAACTGGTTACAATAGTCCAAACTGGAGGCTTTAAAGGCCCGTAGAGGAAATGATGTCAATCAAAATGGCCGGAACCAGAAGTGACATCAGCAAAGGGGCCGGCTTCGGAAGTGACCTCAGCACAGGGGCCGGCTCCGGAAGTGATGTCTTCTGAGACGCCAGGACCTTGCAGGCTTTCCTGGGAAAAGTCTTTAGGGAACAGAGAAAGACAGTCAGTGCACTCCGCTGCCCCCTGATCGGACATTTTATTACAATTATTCAGACCCTTTAGCTGCCTCCTACTCGCACATGTATGACAATATATATAAGGTGAGTCAAAATTATGTTAACACTAACAGTACTGCAATGTATATACTTATATACAATTTTTGTGGACAATTTATGTGCCACATATGGTACATGTGTTGAACATGATGGCGAACAAGTCGAGACATTCCTGTAAATCATCTTGCACATATAAAGTATGTTTTGTGAATAAATTGTTTCCTTGATTCAAATGTTAACATAATTTTGACTCACCCTGTATCTATAGTACCGTATGATCTGCATATTGTGACATTTTCTGTTCAAGTCCTTCTCTGATAATCCCCTTTATCTCAAATGCATTTCGAAAGTGAACAGCCAATGTCTTAATGATGATTTCAAATAGCAGTTGTGACAGGGGACATTCTTGTCTAGTACCACTTTCTAGTTTGAAGTAGTCTGAAATAATGTTAATATAAACTGAAGCTTCTGGACTGGTATTCAGCTGTTTAATCCATGCACATATGTTCGGGCCAAACTCAAATTTGTGCAATGTGTTGAATAGGCAATCCCATTCAATCATATCAAATGCTTTTTCTGCATCCAAAGATAATAAGATCTCAGGAGTGTTAGACTTTACAGGTGAATATATTATACCAGTAACGGCGCACTACCTGATTAACGTGCAATGAATACACTTGACTTGAGCATTCATAGTTTTCATATTCTTTCTCTGTACATTTAGCATTCGTTTGCTCAGAGGTTGATGTCCTTGCTGCTTCCTGAGCAGCTCTTCTTTTCTCCACCCTAGCGTCCTGCTTCCTCTTTTCTTCCGTCGGCATCTTTTCGCATTAAAACTGATTAAGTCAGTTTTGGTACATTTTTCATAATTTTTCACTTAAGCTGGCATGTAAGTCTTCAATCTGCCTCAAGAATGATTTAAGATTCGAAGAGGTAGGGGAAGTGATGGCAAAGGTGGTAGGAAATGAAAACGGCACCCATACACATGTGCAGCATGGCTACCCTGCTGCCCGCTGCTGAGAGTGAATTCTACAATAAAATAAAAATAAAAAGAGGAATAACCTTGGAGGTCAATCATCACCCCAAAAGCGGATATTAGAGATCGTGTAGTATATGTGTACCAAATTTCAGTTCAATAGGTCAAACGGTTTGCGAGCTACAGGTGATTTAAAATTCCGAACAGACAAATGAACAGCCACTGTAGTGTATTAAATATAGAGATTAAACAGGTGAAGAAGATTGGAAGTTAAGTGTCTGCCTTTAATAAATCCGGTTTGGTCTTGTGATATTACCGAAGGAAGCACTTTCTCAATTCTTCTGGCTAGAACTTTGGAGAATATCTTAACATTGTCATTCAGAAATGAGATTGGTCTGTATGATGCACATTGTAAATAAGTCCTTATTTTTCTTAGGAAAGATGGTGATTAATGCTTGGCGAAAAGTTAGAGATAGAATTTTATTTTTGCGTCTATAAATGTTACTAATAAAAGAAGAGCTAACTTAATTGATTTTTAAAATTCAGCAGGGTAGCTGTCAGGACCTGCTGCTTTCCCACTCTGAAATGAGTTTACAGCATCTTGTACTTGTGAGATTGTCAGAGGTTTATGCAATTCCTCTGCACTGAGAGTATCAGGCTGTGGTATCTTTAAAGCATCAAAAGACACATTAGGTAGTGCCTTGTCTTCTTTGAACTGAGTAGAATATAATGACATAGTTGTCTGTAAATGTGTGCATTATATTTTTATGGTCTTTTGAAATATGTCAATGGTCTTATTTGCAACAAAATTAAAGATTTAGAAATTTATTCTAAAGCGGTAATGACCATAGCCACTTTTTAAATAGCAGCATATTCAACAAAATACACTTTTTATTTTCTAAAGTTTTTACATAACCTCAATCACTTGCCACTAATGTGCAGCCTTTTATGGCTTGTTTGTGCTATGGTATGCTTGTTCTGAAATTTTTTTCTGTCTTCCATTGTTGTTGGGGAAAACATATTTAAACCCTTTAGGGATATTTAATTACTAGCAAAATACCCATGTCTCGCACCGGTGAAGTACTGCCTTAAAGTTTTTATTAAGAAGAAAAATAAACCTTTTTAAACTAAGGGAAAATATACCAATAATTATTTGTTAAGGATCTCTTTGTATGCCACGTTGTCAGTTTGGCCCTCCAGTTGTAATATGACCAAGCTGTGCGCTGAGCTTACTCTTGAGTATGCAATGTATAGTTGGCAATGTGAAAAGCAATCTTGCCTCAAATCTCACAGCTTGGATTGCTGCTGTCATAATCGGTTTGAGTTTCATGGTTTGTTTCAATTATGTTAGTATTTGCAGGACTTGTTGTGTTGAAGTGACATTCGGCATCTGTCAAGCGTTGTAAGTATACAGCTGGTTTCATCGATAACTTCGCATCTAGCTTTTGAGAGTTTAAACATTCATAAACATCAAAGTGTCCACTACTCAAATCGTCACCTGTGAATCTAAGATGTTTAAGAGGCATTGGCGGTTCTCCAAACCGAACAGTTCAGCGGCAGCCATCAATTCACATGCAGAACCATAGGTGAAGGGCTTAAGCATTTCACTCTTATAGTGCTCCTGTGTATGATAATTATCTCCTGTACCATCATCAGTCCACATCTTGAACCTGTCCCAGTCATTCAATACATAAGACACAATGTTCCTCCGGTTATCAAGAGTGAGCCTGATATGGTCGTGCAATATGTAACACAGAGAATGGAAAAGGCAGGCGCCATCTCCGGGCATGAAAACCACTCGGTAAGTGACAGTTCTTTGACCGATGGTGATCACCTCGATAGACATGTTAATGGGGGTACGGTTGGAATGATAAAGAAAATGGATACCTGAACAATGTAAACTAAGTCTAACTATAATCGTAATAAACGAACAATAAAACAGTGGAGAAGCCGTGGATTAAATAAAAAGGCTGCAGTTATCAGCAGGGAGACGTAAATACCGTGGTGAAGCAAGTAAGGGAATGAAGAGACCGGAGTGATGGACAGCCTTATATAGGCAGGCAGCCAACAACGTGGGAGGCATGGGGATGGGGGACCCAACACTGCCTCACACGGCGACCGAGCTGCAGGCTATGGATGTATATATGAACGTAAGTAGAATTCAGTTAGCGTTGGGAACCCACGTACCAAATTTCTTGATGATGGGCTCATAGGTAACAAAGACTGTTGGAAAGTTCAATATGGCGGCCGACAGTGGCGTCATACCACCGAAATAAGTACGTACATCGGTTTCGGTTATCTCAGAGAAGCCGTCTACCAAATTTCGTGAAGATGGGGCCATAAATAAGAAAGTTTAACATGGTGGACGTTGTCGACCGTTATCACTGTTACGCGTAGAATTTCTAAATGAAACATGCTTAACTTTTGTAAGTAAGCTGTAAGGAATCAGCCTGTCAAATTTCAGCCTTCTACCGATACAGGAAGTTGGAGAATTAGTGACGTTGGAAAGTTCAATATGGTGGCTGACATTGGTGACAAACCTCCAAAATAAGTAAGTACATCGGTTTCGGTTAGCGCAGGGAAGCCGCCTACCAAATTTCGTGAAGATGGGGCCATAAGAAAGTTCAACATGGTGGATGTTGTCGACTGTTATGACCGTTACGCGTAGAATTTCGAAATGAAAACTGCTTAACTTTTGTAAGTAAGCTGTAAGGAATGAGTCTGCCAAATTTCAGCATTCTACCTACACGGGAAGTTGGAAAATTAGTGATGAGTGAGTCAGTGAGGCCAACAAAGACCATTGGATAGTTCAATATGGCGGCCGACAGTGGCGTCACACCACTGAAATAAGTACATACATCGGTTTCAGTTAGCGCAGGGAAGCTGCCTACCAAATTTTGTGAAGATGGGGCCATAAATAAGAAAGTTTAACATGGTGAACATTGTCGACCGCTATGACCGTTACGTGTAGAATTTCTAAATGAAACCTGCTTAACTTTTGTAAGTAGCCTGTAAGGAATGAGCCTGCCAAATTTCAGCCTTCTACCTACACGTGAAGTTGGAGAATTAGTGATGAGTGAGTCAGTCAGTGAGTCAGTGAGAGCTTTGCGTTTTATTAGTATAGATCGAGAATTTGTTTCTTTTTATTCATATTTTGTTTCAACACAAATTAATCTTGTTAATTTATTTGTGTGGTCTCCTGCAATGCCTTCTTGTTTCTTAATGGCTGCCAGCTGTGTAATACTATTGTCAGTCTGAATGGAATTGCTACTGTTGGGCAACTGGAGGTGTGCAGATTGTGATGTTATTTTCACACTGTAAAGGTCTACTCAATGGACTTCTTTATTGTCCAAGATTACAAACAAAAGACTATACAAATCAACGATTGTTCTGTTTTTTCTTTGCTATTTTTTCTAGAAACATTTTTTGAGAGTGGTTTTCTGAATAAGATTTTTGTTATAACATTTTGGGTTTTGGCATCTTGACTCTTATTTATTTATTTATTTATTTATTTATTTTTTCTTCCATTCACTGCTTTGTACATTTGTTTAATTTTTTCTTCACTTATAAGGAGTTATGAATTGATTTTAAAGCTATGTTAAATACTTATATTTGTTTTCCCTAAAGTACAATGATAGTCCTCCTTTATTGTTTTATTTTTATATATGACAAATGCTGTTGGTTTTTTAATTCTATTTAATGATGAAAACCATGACTGAATTGTAAATGTGCCTCAGCTAGTGGCATATTTTTGGCTTGTTTTCAGTTTAAATAATAACCATTTTTGAGCTGAATTTTTTAGAAAATATTTCCAGTCTGCATATCTTTGCAATATAGGTTGTTTAACTGACAAATCAGTATATACGTAGTATGGAGTTTATTTGTGTTGTATTAAATGAAGTCTCCTTCATGTAATGAAAGAAATGCATTAATGGGAGATTTTTTTTAATTAGTTTGAATACATTATATAGAAATGTCAGAAAGTCTTCATACTTCATTTGTACCCTGTATTGATTTTTTTTAAGATGCCACTGGTAGTATTACTTTCTATGATAGCATATGTCAAAAGTAACAGCCATTATACTGCTGTATGAGTGCAAAATTAAAACCACTCAACTTTCCTCAGCCTAGGCATTTTATCATACAAAAGTTCAAATTAAAATGATATTTTCCTGTTTCAGATAACAAAGTTACAGTTTCTCCCAATTGCTTAAAGACCCCCGTGACCCTGTATTCGGATTCAGCGGGTTAGAAAATGGATGGACGGATACATTATTTAAAGTGGAATATATTGAAAATGATATAAAAATTTTAAAAAATGTCAACAATTTATTATTCTAACTATTAATGACCAGAAATTAATAGGCTAGTGAAGGGAATTTGTTTAATACACTGAGAGAGAATTTTTAAGATGAACTTAAGAGCATATATTCTACAAATAAGCAGGTAACATTCAGCTCCTAAGGTTTGTTTGTGCAGCTGGCAAGATTAGTTTACCCAGATTCTTAGGCCAGAATCTTAACATCAGTGTTCAGAAAGAAATATAGCCCATAGGATATGGATTCTCTACAATGATATATGTTTAGCATAATATCTTGGGTTGGAGATTTTCGTCTTTGATGTTGATGAACATGGAAGGTTGTCATGGCCTGTACTTTATAGATTCAGGATTTTGCAGTGAGTTAAAGATTTATCCAGTACATATATACATTATTCCCAGAGTTGCAGTGTTTCTATGTTATTTTGTGCTTCAGTTTCATAATACATTTTTAACACAAGAACCACCATGCGTTTTTATTTTACAAAACTATAACCACCAAGTCTATGCCAAGTGGGGTTTGAATCCTCTTGTTCTCACTGATGACTCAACAGCTCAGCATCCTGTTAATGCATCCCTACTGCCCTATCCCCAAAAGCCACAGATAGCCTAATATAGCTTGACTGAAAGTAAAAATAAATCATTTTTTTAACTTACAGCATACTTATTTGGTTTGTATATATTTTCTTTCTAAATGTTAGCATACATTGTCAATCAATCAAAAAAAAGAAAATTAAAAAATCTCCAGAGCTTCATAGCCAAGGGGCAGAAAACTGCCTCAGTATTTATTAGTGAAAAACAAAGCAACACATGGTAGTCACATGGGTACTTAAAGTAATACATGAAGTAGAAACAAATTTAAATAGTTTTGTTTTGTTGTGTGTGCATATACCCAGTTTTTCACTGCTTCATTCACCTGGGAGCGAAGTGACATGAGCTCCAACTTGGCATAAAGCTACTTCATTATTTAATCGCAAAAAACACCTTTAAATTTGCTGGACACATACAATATTATATTTATTCAAAACAGTATTTTTATATAAACAATAAACATTTTACAAAATGACAGTATTAACTTGCATGTTTCACAGATCATACAGGTATTATGGCAGGCAACATCATGGCAAAGCAACAGGGGCGTGGTGCTGCTTAAACATAAAGAATGACTGCAGTTGCCTGCTATATACTAACTGTGTAAGCAGCACGGGATCCTAGGAAGTATTGAAATCGTCAGAACTACTCGGAGCATCTCTCTGCTATGATGGTTCATGTTGCTTACGTGCTCGCATCGTTTGTGCATTAGCAGCTAAGCGACTGTCTTTCTGAGGAGGTATCCTTTTGCCAGTGTATTGGCCTCGCTTGCATATCCTCGGAGCTTGAGCCCTCACCCCGACTCTCCATCTCACTTCCGGGCCGGACAGACACACACACTTACGCACGTTTAATTTCAGAAGCAACAGGGGTGCGGTGGTGCGCAAACATAAAGAATGCTGGCAGTCACCTCCATTTCGCCCTCTGGTGGTTGTTACAAGTGTCAACTGAATGATAACATGCATACAAGACCGTAAGATCACCCCTCACCCTTCCCAGAAGGGGGTGGGTTAGGGCTGATTTCACCCTACAGTATTTTTAGTCGACCATTAATAAATATGTGTACCAAATTTCATGAAAATCGCTCCAGCCGTTTGGACATAATGCTGGAACATACATACACACATTGACTTTTATTTATATATATATATATATATATATATATATATATATATATATATATATATATATATATATATATATCTATATATATAGATGTGCAGTCAATGTCAGGTGTCTTGGTTCTGTGAAAACTTTGTGAGTGACCTGGGGTCCACTTTCTGTGCTCTTCATCCATGGTTTGATTACTCCATCCACCATGTGATGCTTCGCATGTTCTCTGTTCCCCATACTAAATTCATGTTAGTTGTCCTCAGTGTGTGAAAAAATATTTTGATATCATTTCAAATGATTTTGTAGCTTTTTTATCTATATAAAATAATTGGACCACTGACAGTTTTCAGATTTGTTTTTTCTATATCAAATGTAGTGAAACAATGTGTATGATTGTAAGAGGGGGGATTTTTAGTTGATTTTTTGCAGTTATGTGCTAAAGTCAGATTGCAATATACATCAGGGAAACAGTGTTCAGTAGTAATGTTGATAATAGCAGCTGAGAAGATATGTTGAGGTAAAAATGACATGGAAATGCAATCAGGTGCAAGTTGGATGAGAGAGACAGCAGTTCACACCTGGGTACCAATGTTCAATGCCATTGCTTGTGCTTGTAGTAGGGGTCTTTCTTATTAAAAAAATACAAAAATATAATGATTCACATTTTCTGTATAAAGTTTCACTGTTATAACAACCTGTGCATTTAAAGTGCAGCAATTTAGGAAAAGTCAACGAAGGACATGATTGTAACATGCCTGTTGATAAAGTAAAGTTTTTAAAACACAACTCTGATTGGTGTTGGAATAACAACACATTTTAGTGAGGTACATTTCTTTTACTCTTGAATCATAAATGGTAACTTTCATACAATGTGACAAACATACTGGTTGTTTTTATATATCTTTCATCTTGTTTCTAGGGATAGAACTATGCTGTCATGTTATTGTTCACAAGCATTGTTCTTATTGGTAATTCATAACCTGCAGTTTTGAAACTTTTTCATTTTTGTCCTTCTTAATTTGATTTCAACCTCATAACTATATGCAGCTATGCCCATTACTCATAAATCAGTTAAACTCTTAATTGTGCATAAGACTTTTTTTTCATTATTATGCTATTTTTTTGGTTAAAGCTCATGAGTTGACATTGTCTTGTGAATGGGTAATGCTGTGGGAAGTAAGGATATTCATTTTTCCCGAGACATCATAGATCTACAGTTGAGTGGGTTATAGCTTTACCTCATACATCAGTGTTAATGTTCCTGATAGAGCATGTTTTTTTTCCATTTATTGTTTATTTCAAAAATAATAGTATTAAATACTTGTGTATGGGAGGAAAACAAATAAATAAAGTTGCCTTAATGGATAGAATATTTCATCTGATTTCATCTCAGTTTCTCTAGCTGGAGGCAAATTGGATGAGATATGTTTTATCTATTTGTTTATATATTTGTACAGCTTATATGTTTCATTGTTTATTCAAATCCAATTAAATCTTCATGCCTGGCTTTTATTTAATTGCAATATTTGTTGGCTACCTCTTAGAAATTGCCAAGATTGCAGTGTTTTTATGCTTTTAGAGTTTAGATCCTTTCACTGCCAGATTTCTTAAATGCTGTATGTAAATTTGCTTGTTCTGAATTACTGTATTCTCTGCTAGTTACATGCCCTTTATCACCCATGATCATTACCATGACTTTGGTGAAGGTGGAATCTGGCCAGTTGACATCTATTGAGGAACTCCATTTTTATTTTTAGTAATGTGGAACTGTAAAGGAATTAACACCTCAAAAAATAAAACGAGATGTGTATGAAGTTAAATATGAGAAGTTGTTTGTCTTTTTGCCAAATGTTTGTTCCTGTTTGTATTCTGATAAGGTAGATAGTAGACCTTGGCATTTCTACACATTTTCGTGTTTTTTACAACCATTTATTATGAATGACTTGTGAAAAAACTATAGCAACATAAATGTACTATATGGAAGAGAATGAAGTTCCTAATATGCAATAGCATTAAATGGACTGTCGGTTTCATTCAGGGTCTTTCTGGCTGTATGGAATTACACAAAAGTACATTTTGAACTACAGTATGCATTGTTTGTGTTCATAGAAAGATTTTTGGGAGCAGTAGTTTTCATGCAATATGAATTGTTATGAAATGTCAAGATTGTTTTCAAACTCCATCATACTTTTTTTTTTGTCCTTGCAATTCCATCCAGTACAATTATCTAACCAGACTTAACAGGCAGAAATCATGTCATTTTTTATAAGTGGAATAAGATGGTGACTTTTTTCTCCAAACTTTTATGATTTAAAATATACAATATAAGGTAATTCCTGGCTAAACTTCTGCCTTTTAATTTAAAGCTAAATCTGAAAATATTAAAGAGACATATACAGTCATATGGTACATAAATACATTCTAAAATGTACTTAATCCAGTTTAGGGTCTAAGGAGATTGGGAACAGGTCGGAAAAAATGCTAAACACTACAACACTTTATCGCAGGGCCCACCGATTAGAACATGTAATGTTAAAATCACTTAGGGCTAACTTTGAATTACCAGTTAACCTAATGTGCATGCGTTTATGGTAGTGGGGTGGAAACTAAGATCCCCAGAGGAAAAGTTGCACAGACATGTGGTGAACATGGAAACTCCACTCAGACAACAATCAGGTGTAGGTGAGAGACAGCAACGCTAACCACTTCACAATGGACTTCCCAATTAGGTGATATGGCAGTTGTTAAATTTTGAAACCCTCCCTGTATACTAAATCACAAAATGTGTGTCAGCTTTATTCACTAGCTAATATGTTAGCTTTCTAATGTTTGAGGGAAATAAATGAGAATGCTCAGTGATGTATTAGTATCCTTTCAACATTCATTTTTATGTCCTGTAATTGATTCTGCAGGGAAAGACTTCACCTACTGTAAACCTGTACTGGCATAAGTACATTTGGAAAACTGATGGACCAGTTTCAAAATTTAAAACTTTAAAATACAGTCATGCAATGATAGGCAGCTAATGCACTATTAGAAAAAAGGTATAGTTTAAAACACAGACTGTCTTAACACTGTACATTACAATGTGTTCCAGGAAGCTAAATTTTAATGTTTATTAGTGCATCATTTTTTGCCCCAATTTTAAGTAATACATTGCTTAAATGTGTGGCAAACTGTTCACTTTATAGATAAAATTCATCTACCAACCATACTTGTTATGTATGTACAGTAGGTATCTGTGTAGAAATAGGAAATAGAGAAAGTAATCATAATTATCAATGCACAGATATACCTTTCAACAGTATGCATGTGTACTTCATCAAATCCCATTTATTCATGCATATATTTGTTCATTTGAATTCAGAATCCATTTTTTGCAGTACATAGTTACAGGGCGATGGAGCCTTTCCTGAACTGATCTGGGAACCCTCACTCACATAGTCGCTCTCAATTACAGAGGGCAAGTCTAAAATTGAACAACCTTACTTGTACGTCTTTGGAATGCAGGGGAAAACTATTTCAACTGATTAAAAATACCCTCAAAGATGGAGGGAAAATATGAAAACTCTATACATGAAGTATAACTGTGTATTAAGGTAATAGTACCTTTTAAACAGGAGAAAATGTAGGGTTGTATAGTCAGTTCTTGCCCTAATAGATAGCACAATAAATGTGTCACTGCCAATTTAATTGCTTTTCTCTCCACAGCTACATATTCTGTTTCTTGGTCCAACAGTTTCTGGCTAATGTATATTACAAGGTGTTCCTCTCTGGGAATGATCTGGCTTAGTACTGTTCCCAGACCTATGGTGGACATATCAGTCAGGAGAATAAACTAAGAGGACTTACTTATCCTGACCTTCTATAAATAATAGGTTTAATTTAGACTGACATAAAATCCCTAAGGATTAATGTGTAAGGACAGCATCATTTAAAGAGTTTAAGACAGGAATAAGGTGGTGTAACTGTGCTTATAGGGACCAAAAAAGACAAAATTATTGTCATATTGTCAGTATAGGTGGCACCATGAGCATTGTGGATTCTAAGCAGTCTGACCAGCAGATGTGATAACACAGGTGGGGCCCCAAGAAGCCAAAATGGAAGAAAGAAGTACTGAAAGTGCCTAATTGGGGTACTATAATATAGGTTTCACTTTTGCTGAGTCAGTCAGGGGAATTTGGATGTAGTAATCTTTTTGTCATGTCTATATTACTTATTAACACTAGAATTACCAGAGCCTACAAAAAAACTTGTAGATTTGTCCCACTTTAAATCGCTTCTCACCTCTCAATCAGCGTCTTTTGTCCTGTAAATGTGTTGATAAGCAGCAAGCAGCCTGCTATCACATCCCCCACCGCCACACAGTTTTCTCATCTCAAGTCTGTTTACCTGCACGTCAGTTGCTTAGAGTTGTATAGAGTGAGGAGTCAAGCAAAATGACACTTTTTATAAATACCGTATCGTTATTTGGAACACATGCATGTCAACAACATTCTATGTAAACACATTGTTTAAACAGAAACATTTTTCATGTTTTAGTAATAATTGACAAAATGTAGAAATGAAGTGTATAATGTGTGAAACCTGAAGTCCCTGAACTAGCTAGCGCTGCGACACTGTGTCCTCACATGTTTAAATATTAACAATATAGATTATTTAAATGATGTTAAAATTTTATCGGTATAATGTAATAAACATATTTTGCTGCATTTCATCTTAAAAATGATATCACCATCATATGTAAATATGTGTTTTATAAAGTGGCTCAGGTTGTGCAATATTATAACTGTATTGCAAGTTTACAGTGAGGTGATTGTACTAATACGTACAAACAGTTCTACAAGGACTGATGGACTGATTGAGTGTGTTTATAGTTCTTGGGATGAAACTGTTTATGAACCGCGATGTCCCTAAAGGAAAGGCTCCGAAGCGTTTGCCGTATGAGAGCAGTTCAATAGACAGTGCACATGGCTGAGGTAGTGTGTGCTTGATGCTGTATACCAATAATTCTCTTTCCAATCAGCTTCTGTAGAGCTGTGATTCCACACTCAGTGGGATAAATAGTCTGAGTGGTGCATTGAGAGGAACAAACGCTAAA
Source organism: Polypterus senegalus (assembly GCF_016835505.1). Taxonomy (NCBI): domain Eukaryota; kingdom Metazoa; phylum Chordata; class Cladistia; order Polypteriformes; family Polypteridae; genus Polypterus; species Polypterus senegalus. The sequence goes on along the minus strand of NC_053159.1, from coordinate 64,977,143 downwards.
GCAGCTATGGTATTTGGAATAGTTTGGCCATTCTGTGGACCATTATATTGTTACAGGTTAATTACAATCAAATGCGTTAAACTAATAAACAATATGTGGTTAATTTTAGTGTATTTATAAAGCCGAGTCAGAGATGTGCATCTAAAAAAGAAAGGGAAACCACACTGGGTGCAGCCAGTTTGCAAAACCGAGCGGAAAACTTGCGTACGCCAGGGTTTGAGCTAGCATGAAAATGTGCGTTGCTTTACACCAAATTTAGGTTTTATACATCACGATTTGAGTGTGGTAACGGGCATATGCAATATTTTTTGTGCGTACGCACCGTTTATACATGAAGTTTAAGGCTTTTATATCTTTTATTACTATAATTTGATGTCACTTTGGGGAGGTGTGTCATTGGCGCTGTGTTCACCAAAACCAGCCAGAAGATTTCCCTCAGTGATGTTTATATAAACCCAGATTTGTTTGCATGATTTTCCAATATATTTCTAGTTATTTTCTTCCTTGACTATGAATATACACATTCAACAGTAAAATATTCAGTTCCACTTTAAAGTAAGAATGTATTCTTGAGGTACTATCCAACTAACTGTATTTGTGCTGGCACCATAAACTTTATTGTTGTGCAACATTGTGAATTTTAATTACCACTAGTTTTGTGAAATTAATTTCCAGTATGCAGCTGTCTTTGGCTTGAACCTCACAAACCTTCAACTAGAAAATTCTTTTTTAATTTAATTTAATTTAAACTACATGTAAAAGAACTCTGAAATGCTTGTATTACCATTTGTATTCCGTTGTCTTCTTTTCAACTCTATATGTACAGTATGCTTTTTGTGTATTATTTTTTTGTACAGCATGAAAGAACAGGCTTGCTGTTTCTATATACTAATATAATATCTTGTGATTGATTGATTGATTGATAGTTAGATGTACTTTATTTGTCCCCAAGGGGAAATTGGCTATTTTTACATTTATTAAAACTTTTATTTTTTAATATTACAAGTTATGATAACACTAGACTTTAATTAATTGGTAGAAGTTGTAGGTATACATCCATGTGCTTCAAAGTCTGGGCCATGGTTAGCTAGAATAGTTTGAAAAAAAAAACACGTTTATTCATTGCTTTCATTTATTAGTTTCACATCATTTACCTTCCTTTCTATTTTCTTTTGATAGAAATCTTGGAAAATCTGGACTGAGAGTGTCTTGCCTTGGACTTGGTGAGTAGATATTGAACATACCCATTTTATGATTTCCAGCAAAGAATCTGTTCCTGATAAAATGCAATTTGGAACGGCATCATTCACAAAAACACAGATGAATTTGATGTATACATATGTACCACATAGCATGTTTAGCCAGTATGTGTATCTGTTTTAAAGTAACAGTTCTCATCTTCCCTACTTCCTTTCTTCCCTTCCTTCTTAATTTAAATATTTCACTCATGTTACCCCTTTCCTTAAGCAGAAAGGACCTAACTACTTCAACCTGCCGCCATATCTTTTTTACCCTGTAATCCTACAATAAATCTAACCGTTCATCTTTGTGCCTTCTTTAGCACAGGCATGTTCTTCTTGTAATATGGAATCCGCACCTGCATGTTTGTTGCTTCTAAAGCATCAAATAACTCAAGTGTAACGCATTTTTTTAACTGATGCTTCAATCAATTGGCTGTTGATTTTTCCCTCCAAATTACTGAAAGTCTTGAAATTGGCCAGTCACAAAAAAAGATTATTTTCTATGCATTATGATCGTCAACTTGTAGTTCTCCAATAGGATAGTATTAACAACACCTGAGAAACTGCACATGTAATTTGGTTGCCAGAAAGTGGCTTGTGAAAAGAGAGGAGCTGCACAGAGTTTAGGAGAGAGAAAAAGAAGACAGAAATATTCACTTTCACATTAAAGAAACTGGAGTAATACATTGAGACCCAGGAGTTTAAGAGTTTATTTGATGAAAGAAGAGAAAAGACAAATGAATATGTTTTCCAACTGAATGTAGAGAATTTAGACCCATAAACCTACACCTGACAAAAAAAAGAACAGTCACAAAAAGCAATTCCATTGAAATTAAAAGAGAAGCTGGATTAATGAGGTCAGAGATTTTCATTTTGACCTTTAATTAAAACAGACTGTCCTTGTATACAGTAGGTGTGGACATCGAGCAAGCTTCTGTTTAGTATAATAAACTTGTTAAGCCTGTTAGCTGTAACTATTCTTGGCAAATACCTCATGATTATATTATTTTGCTAGAATTGTGGGGAAAACCTTTTTCTGTTGGTGTAACTTTTTTTTTGTAAGTGTTATGCATTTTTCAGATGATTTTGCATTATTCATAAATGCTTTGCATATGTATTTATCCTAAGTGATTTTATGTATTTTAATAAAAAATATCTGATGCTCACTGAACAGTAAGTCTACAATATTTAATTTTGTTAATGAAAAATGAAGAAATAATTAATATAGTGTACAGCTTATTTTAATGGGCAAAATCCCAATGGTAATAATTTAACTTGTAACAATAAGTTTATACATGTCTAATTGTGCAAGAGCTTAGTATTAAAAATGTTGAATGATGAGTCAGTCTTGAAATTTGATTATTCTAAGAACGTGGAATCGGTGTTCAGTATTGAAGCATCCATACCTTTTACTGTGTATATAATGTGCTATGTAATGCAACATCCTGCCCATGGAAAGACTCCTAGGATGCTAGGAGCACTTGAATAAATGGATGAAAAGATTCTGTCTTCCAATGTATCTAACTCAGCACAGATTCTACTGTAGAATGCTCAGGGAAGGTGGGTGACCAGTTTGCCTGGGTGTCCAAGACTGTGACTGATTCTGTCTTTGACTTTGTCTGTTATAACTGATCTACAACCAGCCAAGGTTAATTTTCTTCGGGAAGTTTTTGTTTTCCTGTCCTCCATTATCAACTGGAATTAATTCAACAACTAGTGAATATTGATGGGCCCCATTGATGTTAATTAGTTTAGAACTACTTTGTTTTCCTAATAGTTTAAACAAGTCTACGTGTATATGTGTATTCATTATATAATTAGTGTTTGTAAAAGTAGTATTTTCATCTACCTGCGAACTTGTCACAGTTCTCTGTGCCTTCACTCAGTAAAGAGTACCATTGTATACAAAAATAAATTGAATTAACCTTTTTATTAGTTTTATAAACTCTTTATTTGGGCACACTTTTGAGAACCCAAGAACTCCCATGTTTTTGAAAAAGCGCAATTACCTCTTTAGCTGACTCCCTCATACATTGTAAATTTGTATATATTATTTATATATTATATATGTGGTAAATTATTGTTTTATGGATCAGTTTTGTCGAGGTCAAATTGCATTGGTACAAGTAAGGAACATGTGTAGTTCAGCAGACCCATAAAATTAGAAAGACGCACTGAAATTTGTGAAAACTGACATGCCAGTATGGGAAAGGCTTAAAAAAGTCAAGAATAAACATAAAACGTGGACATTAGTGCAAGGACACCTGTCTGACATAGGAGGAAACGGTAGAGTTAACCAAGGTATAGTAAAGGGAGAGAAATCCTAGAGGGTATGGCAGATAGGCAGATTAAGCATGTGGTTCCAGGTTGGAAGCTGTGACACAATGTTACCAATTTAAAAATAAAGCCTGACAACTGGCCAGTCATAATTAACTAACCTATTAGGTAGCAGCACAAGATCCACAAGTGGAAGAAGTAATACCATGTTCCTTTTTTAAGGAGGGAGCTCAGATGCTGCCTAAGAGATGTGACCTTTAATGGACTTCTGACTACTGAATTGGGGCAGGATAAAAAGGCCAGGGTTGTATGGGGTTGTGGGGGGTGAGGGGCATCTCTCCTATTAGAGAGTAGGCCTGAGCCGACAGATAATTAATCTATACTAATAAAAGGCAAAGCCCTCACTGACTCACTCACTCACTTACTCACTGACTCACTCACTCAATCATCACTAATTCTCCAACTTCCCGTTGTAGGTAGAAGGCTGAAATTTGGCAGGCTCATTTCTTACAGCTTACTTACAAAAGTTGGGCAGGTTTCATTTCGAAATTCTACGCGTAATGGTCATAACTGAAACCTATTTTTCTCCATATACTGTAATGGACGTTAGCTCGATGGCCGTTGGGGGGCGGAGCAACGTGTGACATCATCACGCCTCCCACATAATCACGTGAACTGACTGTGACCGCAGTATGTAGAAAACAAGGAAGAGCTCCAAAAAGCACTGAAAAAACATGCATTATACAATTGAGAAGGCAGTGAAACAATAAGAAGCAAGCGAGTGACACATACAAGCATATTAATAAGTGCAGCTACAGCGGAAACAAAGCATGGTGTAAACCGTAAGTTTAAATTAAGTTTATAGACACGCTTCCACTGCCGTTTGTCATGCACAGTGATGCATACAAGCATATTCATGACTGCAGCTAATTCGGAAACAAAGCACGGTGTAAACCTAAAGTTTAAATTAAGTTCATAGACAGGCTGCCGCTGGCGTTTGTCATGCCCACGACTAATGCTGGATACAAGTTTAATGCGAGGATGCAGGGTATAAACAAGAGTTTTGATCACTTTGTAACTAAGTTAAAATTGCTGGTGAAGGGCTGTGTTTATGCAAATTCCGAGAGACTGTGTTTGTGGGGGGATTGATAGTTGATGCGGTTGGGGGAGTGACGTCATCATCTCCCCTCCCATTCACCTCATTTCGCTCTGAGCTGAGCTCCGCAGCTAACGCGGTCTTGCGGAAGCAACTTTGTGACGCTGCCACCAAATACTCACAGAAAAATCCACAAGTTAATACACACGCTGTCTCTAGAGTTTCTCCACACTCTGAATCCTCCAGGCATTACTTACAAAAGGTTACATTGACAATCATGTTACGTTATTTTTAAATTTTTTCCTTTTCTTAGCACAAGCACAACTGAGAAGCTTCGATGCATGTGCTCCATAACGCGTTGAAAAATAACGCATTTAATCACACTTTGTATTCCAAGCAAAGGGGAACTTCTCTCAATGCATGATTGCCTGGTACACCGATTACATTGATCAGCGCTTCCCGATTCATTTTACCGTCCCACCCCCTTGGTTTGAGAAGAAGTATGAAAAAATATGAGGTTAACGCAGAAAAACAGATCACCAGTTGAAGCTTTATGAATAATGGATACTTTATTCGCCATCAATAATTGTTTTGGTAAAGCCATACTCAGTGTAATCCCCCTTCCATTTTAATAATTTTTCCGCGACTAGCCATGATTAAATGAACGGTAAAAAGGTAAGAGCGAAGCGAGGGTGACTTATTCAGGCAGGCAGACGACAGCTCAATATCTCGAATTTGGATATCAGTAGGTTCTATTTAGTCGCCAGAAATATCTTTGGTAGGAATTGAAGTTGAATTTAGTCTTTAAATTTCTATAGTAAAGAAAAATGTATGCACTGATGACTAAATTTAACTTACATTCCTACTAAACATATTTCTGTCGACTAAATAAAAATGACTTATATTTAAATTTAAATAGAACTTGAACAGATACGATAGTTCATAATACCCACGCAGCACTAAGTTCACGTAAGAGCAGGAGTCATCCGTTTTAACAAGCAGCGTATTGCACTGATACGAAATGGCCTGCCCATTTCATTATTTAGGAATGGATAGATAAATTAACATTTTGTACAAATAATGTTTTTAATTTTTCTTCCTCGATGGATTCTGGCACCCCCAGCAAAAGCTGCTCGCACCCCAAAGTAGATATATATATAGATAGATAGATAGATAGATAGATAGATATATAGATTATATGGATATATATATACACATACATACATGATCGTCAATGTAATTGTTGCTGTATATATATATACACACACACACACATACATACACACACACATTATATATACAGTATCTATATCTATATATATATATCTAATATCTATCTATATCTATATATCTCTCTCTCTCTATATATATATATATATATATATATATATATATATACACACACACATACATACTGTACATACACACACACACACATTATATATATCTATATCTATCTATATATCTGTATATCTATATATATATACACACACATTATATATATCTATATCTATCTATATATCTGTTTATATATATACACACATACACACACACATTATATCTATATCTATATATATATAGCAAAATATCCAGCTCACTGTAAGTACTGCCTTAAAAGTTTTATTAAGAAGAAAACTAAACCTTTTTAAACTGAGGGAAAATATACAAATAATTATTTGTTAAGGATCTCTTTGTATACCACATTGTGAGTTTTGCCCTCCGGTTGTAATAAGACCAAGCTGTGCGCTGAGCTTACTCTTAAGCATGCAAGTACAGTTGGCCATGTGAACAGTAATCTTGTTTCAAATCTCACAGCTTGGATTGCTGTTGTCATAATCGGTTTGAGTTTCATGGTTTGTTTCAATAACGACAGTATTTGTAGGACTTGTGTTGAAGTGACATTCGGCATCTGTCAAGCGTTGTAAGCACACAACCAGTTTCATCGATAACTTCACATCCAGCTTTTGAGAGTTTAAACATTCATAAACATCAAAGTGTCCACTACTGAAATCATCAACTGTGAATCTAAGATGATGGCGGTTGTCCAAAGGTGTAAAATATTTGTCCATTTCGGTACACTTGAAAGTGAAAACCGAACAATTCAGCGGCAGTCATCAACTCACATGCAGATGCATAGGTGAAGGGCTTAAGTATTTCACTCTTAATCGGTTTCGGTTAGCGCAGGGAAGCCGCCTACCAAATTTCGTGAAGATGGGGCCATAAATAAGAAAGTTCAACATGGCGGACCTTGTCGACCGTTATCGACCGTAATGACCGTTACTTGTAGAATTTCGAAATGAAACCTGCTTAACTTTTGTAAGTAAGCTGTAAGGAATAAGCCTGCCAAATTTCAGCCATCTACCTACACGGGAAGTTGGAGAATTAGTGATGAGTCAGTGAGTCTGAGTGAGTCAGTGAGGGCTTTGCCTTTTATTAGTATAGATAGATATTGATATATATATATATATCTATACTAATAAAAGGCAAAGCCCTCACTCACTCACTCACTCACTCACTCACTCACTCACTCACTCACTGACTCATCACTAATTCTCCAACTTCCCGTGTGGGTGGAAGGCTGAAATTTGGCAGGTTCATTCCTTACAGCTTCCTTACAAAAGTTGGGCAGGTTTTATATCGAAATTCTACGCGTAATGGTCATAACTGGAAGCAGTTTTTCTCCATTTACTGTAATGGAGATGAGCTTCAACGCCGTGGGCGGAGTTTCGTGTGACATCATCACGCCTCCCACGTAATCACGCAGTACATAGAAAAACCAGGAAGACCTCAAAAAGCGCTGAAGAAAACATGCATTATATAATTGAGAAGGCAGCGAAACAATAAGAAGCGAGCGAGTGACATATACAACCATATTCATGAGTTCTGCTACTGAAACAAAGCACGATGTAAACCTACACTTTAAATTAAGTTCATAGACAGGCTGCGCTGGCGCTTGTAATTTAGTGCCTGCCCATATAAGGCCGTCCGTCAGCGGCAATCCAATAGCAAACTGCCACGGGTAAATATTCACGGGTGAAGGACTGTGCTTATGGAGAGGAAGATGAGATGGTCAGGGTGGTGTTTGACACAAACTCAGCGAAACTGCGAGAGAAAGTTTTAAGTGCCAGGACTAAGGTAACATTAGATGCAGCCATGGACATAGCACGACATGGCACCAGCACAGCTGGGAACCTTCGATGCATGTACACCGAGTGGCTCACGTGAACTGACGCAGATAAAAGGCAACAGTTCCAAAGAGCGCTGAACAAAAACCGAATTACACAATTGAAAAGGCAGCAAAAAATATGAAGCGTCTCATATATACAAGCATATTCATAAATCCAACTACTGCGGAAACAAAGCACACGTTGGAAAAAGTCAATGTCCCGCTAAAGGAAGACAGTGTAAAAAACCCGTGCATGCAGTGTGTCAGGTCTCAGATAAAGAAGAAGACGAGCTGTTTATTGATGCAGTAAGAAACGAATCGATGAATGAAACCTGTTATCTTTACAACGATTGACAAACACGGAATGTAACTTGAACACAACACATCCTACAAATACGAACCTGATTGAAAGAAATAATGATAATCAAATCCTTGATGACAGCAACACTCAGTAACACTCACAAAACAAATACTGTATATTGACAGTCATGTTACGTTATTTTTAAAATGTTCCCTTTTCTTTTCTAGCTTTTTAACACACTACTTCTCGCTGACACGCTGGTATATATATATGTATATATATATACCGATCTACATACTCGAATAATGGATACTTTATTCGCCATCAATGATTGTTTTGGTAAAGCCATACTCAGTGTATTCATTAGATGAACGGTAAAAAAGTAAGGGCAAGGGGAGGATGACTTATTGAGGCATGTAGGCTGTAGTGCGCGTCAACTCTATCTGAATTGCGCGATCACATTTGAAAAAATATATCTTTTCAAGTTCTATTTAGTCCATATGTGTCAAACTCAAGGGCAGGGCCACATCCGCCCGCGTGTAATTATATCCGCCCGAGATCATTTTATATACTGTATTATTGTTATTAAAGCCCGGGTATATGAAGCGCTGGTAACACAATAAACTACAGATCAAGGTTATTATAGTTTTGCCTTTTTATATTAGTTTTTATTTCTATATTTTTTCTTATCTTACTTGGAAATTCAGTTTAGTTTTAGTTTTCCTTCATCATGTATTTTTAGCTTTAGTTTAGTTTTTATTTCACAAAAACATTTCTATTTTATTTTTATATATATTAGTTTCAGTTTTAGTTTTAGTAATTACGGCATGGAGCGCTTAGTTTTGTGTCACAATCAGACAGAACTGTACAGATTTGGATACAAGTTTAATGTTAGTGGAAGCTTACTATACAGCCTGGTTTTTTATATGGTTTTATTTGTGTCTGATAGAAACAAGCATAATCAAAACTAGACACTGAATATGAACAATTTTACACAATTTTATAATTTTTAAAATATTTTCTCATGAAAATCACAGGGGCTTAGGAAGAATAGGGCTCTTAGACTTGAATCAGTGTGCAGACCCCACCTAGCTGTATTGAGGGAAACAAAGAACAACAAGCATGTAGTGTCAAGGTTAGGGGCAGTGAGACTTGAATAGCCCAACATAAAGGACAGTAAACCCATAATGAGTAGAGCAAGAGCAGGCAATAGGAGTACAGACAGGCATAAAATAACAGAGACAGCGTCTGAGATTAGGAACAATATATACATTATCTAAACCTATTTATCCAGAGTAGGATTTCAGAAAACCTGGAGCCTACCGTAGCAGGTTTGGATGCAAGGCAGGAAAAATCCCTGGTATGCAATATGTATGATAAGGCTGATGTTAAGAACAAAAGAATATGATATTTCAAAAATCTATTTTGGGAGAGAGAGAAAAACATTGAAAAAACGGAGAGAAATATTTTAAAATATTTTGCTAATGGATTACTTTCACAATATCACGTATTTTGAGTTGTGAATATGAACTAAAAATGATAAATTAATAAATATGGAATAAATACAAAAACCCATTTGTAGTTTTTCATCACTTGTCGGACTTTCTGCCTTTGTTTATATGGCTTCGTTGTTAAACAATGTTTTTAAAGCAAAAGTGATTGGTCAGTAACAATATGCTGATCTTGTATGATGACCTACTCTGTCTCTCGATCGGCACCCTTTTATTTTTAAAAACCGGAATGATCTCCCTGACTTCCTTGTATACTCAGATATGGGGATGGATATTTGAGGAGTAAACTGCAAGACAATGATTATATTTTCATATTATGTACTTTAAGGAACCATCAACAACAAATCAAATGAATAATATATTGAACAATTATTAAAAATGTAAAGTTGAATAAATCGGACTCTGCAGCTGTATAAATAAAGAAAAATTGAGTATGTGTTCAGATAAAGTACAACTTCTGGGTGATGGATTTGGCCAAAAAGTTAATACAGATCTACAATTGTGGTATAACAACCACATGCCGAATTTCATCCATCTATCTAGTTACGCTTTTGAGTTATCGTGTTTACACACGCACAGAGACGCGCACACAAGCAATTCCAAAAAACAGTATTGTTGGACAACGTCAAGATTCATCAAAATATCAAGCTCGAATTTTTTCATGATTACTATACTTTCTGTATATGAATGTAAAAACGATTTCTCCTGCGCGAAGTGGCAGGTGAATTGCTGTCAACAAAAAGCAGACACCTGAGAAATAAACTGACACGTTACTCACTCGTGATTTTTCTATGGTAAACGTTTTATTGACCAGCACATTCTGATTTCAGCCATTTGAATTACATCTTGATATACAAAAAGCACAAAGAAATGCGGCACACAAATCGCTTTCTATTTCTCATACTTTATGCACCCGCACTCAGCTTGCTCTGTCACCGCAAATGCTGTGTGAACTGCCGCCCTCCTTCACCAGCTGCCACTCACTGGATGAATATATGCGGGCGACTCGTGGTGGATGACTTTCTGTTTTTGAGTTCAAACTTACAAGGGTTAAAGACTAACGGCAAGAATATTCATTCAAAAACGAAAACTAAAAATATTTTAGTAAATTATTATTTTATTTCAGTTAGTTTTTCCAGCAACTTTAATAGTTTCGTTTAGTTTTAGTTTTTCATTTCAGTTTTGTTAATTATTTTATTTCAGTTTACGAAAATGTTTTTTTAATAATAGTTTCAGTTTTAATTTTAGTTTTCGTTAACTATAATAACCTTGCTACAGATCCCATAATGCAGCGCTTCAGCTGCCTTGCCGAACAGTTACCGCATTAATCAAGTCTACCTTAAGATGCTGCAAGTTATTGCGAAGCTAGCTCACACGATGCTGAAGAGAAAAGTTAATTCTGAAAATAGAGCCTTTAAAAACCGATGGGAGGCTGAGTATATGTTTACTGAACCCGTGTGTCTCATTTGTGGAGCTAATGTGGCTGTAATTACAGAATTTAATCTAAGACGGCACTATAAAACAAAACATCAGGGTAACCTGAAAGACCTGAATGCAATGCAGAAGATACAGAAAGCAGAAGAATTAAATAAGAATCTGACACTTCAGCGGACGTTTTACCCGTGCACAATCACAAAGTGATTTCAATTGAGGCTGCTTTTATGGGAGACACAACCACTTGCCTCACTTTCCCTGTTGCCAAGTAATGTTGAACCAAGTCGTCACTACGGTGTTCCCAAATACGCACTTTGCTGATAAACTGAGCGCACTGAGTTTGCACGGCGCTTTGGTGACTTTGAAGAACAAAAAAAGTCCGTCTACATGCGGCTCGAACCTTGTGCATGTTTGGTAGCACATATCTGTGTGAGAAGCTCTTCTCAGTGATAAAGACTAACAAAACAGCACACAGGAGTCGCCTCACTGATGAGCACCTGCAATCCATCCTGAGAATCTCCACAACACAGAACCTCACACCAAACAGAAACGAACTTGTGGCCAAAAAGATGCCAGGCGTCCAGCTCTAAAATGACATATGAGCAAAGACAACTGAATGATTTGATTTGTTATTGCTGAAAGGAACACATTTTATTTATATTTCTAGGTTTTGTTATGCAGCATGTTCATATTTGAATTTGTATAATTTTGACAGGATATATTTTTATGGAGAGCAAAATCTTTTGGGATATTTAAAATCTAAGTTTATTTTTTATAAAATATAAAATTACATAAGAGTAAAGAAATTTGAATGTTTGTTCTTTTAATGTTTACTTTATTTCTAACTTGTATAATTTAGACAGGATATATTTTTATGGAGAGCAAAATATTATAAGTTGTTTAAGGTTTGAGTTGATTTGTTCAGGAATAATATTCCTGTCTGTTTTTACCATTCCTACCAAAGATATTTCTGTCAACTAAATAAAAATTCCGTCTATTTAAAATTTAAATAGAACTTGAACAAATACGATAGTTCATAATATCCACGCAGACTTGCACGTAAGAGCTGGTGTCATCCGTTTTAACAAACAGCGTATTGCACTGATACGAAATAGCTGTGTGTGTATATATGTAGATATTTATGTATATGTATATATATGTTTATATATGTGTGTGTGTATGTATATATATATATATATATATGTATTTGTGTGTATATATGTGTGTGTATGTATGTGTGTATGTATATGTATGTGTATATGTATAGATATGTATATATATATATGTTTGTGTGTGTGTGTAAATATATATATATATTTATATTTTTATATATATATATATATATATATATATATATATATATGACAACAACACTCATCACTCACAACAGTGACAAAACAATAACATTGACAATCATGTTACGTTATTTTTCATTGCTTCTTTAACACACTACTTCTCCATGCTGGTATTTTTTAGTATATATATATATATATATATATATATATATATATATATATATATATATATATATATATATATATATATATATACACTGCTCAAAAGAATTAAAGGAACACTTTTTAATCAGAGTATAGCATAAAGTCAATGAAACTTATGGGATATTAATCTGGTCAGTTAAGTAGCAGATGGGGTTGTTAATCAGTTTCAGCTGCTGTGGTGTTAATGAAATAATGAGATGACCCCCAAAACAGGAATGGTTTAACAGGTGGAGGCCACTGACATTTTTCCCTCCTCATCTTTTCTGACTGTTTCTTCACTAGTTTTGCATTTGGCTACAGTCAGTGTCACTACTGGTAGCATGAGGCGATACCTGGACCCTACAGAGGTTGCACAGGTAGTCCAACTTCTCCAGGATGGCACATCAATACATGTCATTGCCAGAAGGTTTGCTGTGTCTCCCTGCACAGTCTCAAGGGCATGGAGGAGATTCTAGGAGACAAGCAGTTACTCTAAGAGAGCTGGAGAGGGCCATAGAAGGTCCATAACCCATCAGCAGGACCAGTATCTGCTCCTTTGGGCAAGGAGGAACAGGATGAGCACTGCCAGAGCCCTACAAAATGACCTCCAGCAGGCCACTGGTGTGAATGTCTCTGACCAAACAACCAGAAAGACTTCATGAGGGTGACCCAAGGGCCCCATGTCCTCTAATGGGCCCTGAGCTCACTGCCCAGCAGCATGCAGCTCGATTGGCATTCACCATAGAATACCAGAATTGGCAGATGCACCACTGGTGCCCTGTGCTTTTTACAGATGAGAGCAGGTTCACCCTGAGCACTTGACAGAAGTGAAAGGGTCTGAAGAAGCCATGGAGAACATTATGCTGCCTGTAACATCATTCAGCATGAGCAGTTTGGTGGTGGGTTAATGATTGTCTGGGGAGGCATATCCATGGAGGGTCACACAGACCGCTACAGGCTTGACAAAGGCACCTTGGCTGCCATTAGGTATCAGGATGAAATCCTTGGACCCATTTTCAGACCCTATGCTGGTACAGTGGCTCCTGGTGAATGACAATTCCTGGCCTCATGTGGTGAGAGTATGCAGGCAGTTCCTGGAGGATGAAGGAATTGATACCATTGACTGGCCACCACACTTTCCTGACCTAAATCCAATAGAACACCTCTGGGACATTATGTTTTGGTCCATCCAATGCCACCAGGTTGCACCTCAGACTGTCCAGGAGCTCAGTGATGCCCTGGTCCAGATCTGGGAGGAGATCCCCCACAACACCATCTGTCATCTCATTCGAAGCATGCAAAGATGTTGTCAGGCATGTATACAAGAACACAGGGGCCATACAAAGTGTTATGCATAATTTTGAGTTGCTGCAATTAAATTTTAGCAAAATTGACTAGCCTGCCACATCATTTTTTCACTCTGATTTTTGGGGCGTCTTTGAATTCAGGGCTCTGTAGGTTGATCATTTTCATTTCCATCAAACGATGTGGCATCCTTTTGTTCCTAACACATTACCCAGTCTATATCAGTATAGATATCCAGGAGGATTTCTTTTTCCCATTGAGATCTGATGTGTTTTCAAAGTGTTCCTTTAATTTTTTGAGCAGTTTTATATATATATATATATATATATATATATATATATATATATATATATATATATATATATATATATATATATATATATATATATATATATATATATGCCAGCAACACTCATGACAATGACAAAACAATTACATTGTCAATCGTGTTATGTTATTATTAAAATGTTTCCTTTTCTTTTTCATTACTTCTTTAACACACTACTTCTCTGCTGCGAAGCGCGGGTATTTTGCTAATAATAATAATAATAATGCATTTTATTTATAGGGCACTTTATATTAGCAGTAAATCTCAAAGTGCAACATAAAAAGATTAAACAAAGGCAAGGCAAGATAAAAACAGAAATAAAACAACAATAATTATAGCATTCTTGTTAATAAGCTTTCCTAAATAGAAAAGTCTTTAGCTGTTTTTTAAAACAGCCCACAATCTGCTGTGTTCTTAGGCTGTCTGGTAGAGCATTCCAGAGCCGTGGAGCAGTGGCTGCAGAGGCTCAGTCTCCCATTGTATGAAATTTGGTCACAGGGGGGCGAAGGAGGTAGGTATTTATAAAACAGAGGTTTCTTGTAGTGGATTGTAATATAAGGAGCTATTTGAGATACAGTAATCCCTCCTCGATCCCGGGGGTTGCATTCTACAAACCCCCGCAATAGATGAAAATCCGCGAAGTAGAAACCATATGTTTGTATGGTTATTTTTATATATTTTAAGCCCTTCTCTCCCACACTGTTAACATTATTAGAGCCCTCTAGACATGAAATAACACCCTTTAGTCAAAAGTTTAAACTGTGCTCCATGACAAGACAGAGATGACAGTTCTTTCTCACAATTAAAAGAATGCAAACATATCTTCCTCTTCAAAGAATGCGTGTCAGGAGCAGAGAATGTCAGAGAGAGAGAGAGCGAGAGAAAAGCAAAGAATCAAAAAATCAATACGTGCTTTTAGGCTTTTAAGTATGCCAAAGTACCGCAATAAAGCGGCATTTTTTAGAGGAGCGTCCATATCCTCTAGGCAAACAGCCTCTGTGCAAACAGCCCCTCTGCTCACACCCCCTCCGTCAGGCACAGAGAATGTCAGAGAAAGTGAGAGAGACAGAGAAAACAAAGAATCAAGCACCGCGCAGGAAGCATATCGTATATCATTGAGGAGTTTTATTTAATACGTAGTACATGCTCTGATTGGGTAGCTTCTAAGCCATCCACCAATAGCGTCCCTTGTATGAAATCAACTGGGCAAACAAACTGAGGAAGCATGTACCATAAATTAAAGACCCATTGTTCGAGAAATCCAGAACCAGCGAAAAATCCGTGATATATATTTAGATATGCTTACATTTAAAATCCGTGATGGAGTGAAGCCATGAAAGTCGAAGAGCGATATAGCGAGGGATCACTGTATTGTGGAGCATTTCCATGGATACACTGGTGAGTTAACAGAGTTTGAATTCAATACCAAAATGGATAGGGAGCCTATTAAGTGACCGAAGGATTGGTGAGTTATGTTCATATTTCCGCACCCTCATCAGGATTCTTGCAGCACTATTTTGAATTTGTTGGAGCTGTTGAAGGCTCTTGTTGGGTATCCTGATGAGGAGTGCATTACAGTAGTCCAGTCTGGATGAGACAAAGGCATGATCCAGTTTTTCAGCATCACAGAGGGAGAGGTAGGGACAGAGTTTGGCTATATTTCGGAGATGAAGGAATGCAATTTTACAAAGGTGATGTATATGTTTATAAATGACAGATGGGAGTCTAACTTGACACCCAGATTTGTAACAGAAGGGGAGAGGGTAATAGTATGGTCAGAAAATGAAATACAATGTACAGCAGAATGAAGTTGATGGGGGGATGGGGGGGGGGTTAGCCAATTAAAAGAGCTTCAGTTTTACTGCTGTTCAGCTTGAGGAAGTTCCAGACTTCAATCTCATCCAAGCAAGAGGAAAATGTTGATGGAGGTGTAAGAGAAGTTGAATCCAGTCTCCAATACCAGCTGCGTATCATCAGCATAGTAATGGAATGAAACTCAACGCTTGCGGATGATGTGACCCAGGGGTAGCATATAGATATTAAAGAGGGCCAGCCCAAGGACTGATCCTTGTGGGACTCCACAGGTGACAGTGTGGGAATGAGATTTAGCATCCACGAAGGCCACATACTCGGTCCTGTCTGTAAGATAGGACTCGAACCACTCAAAAGCAATGCCAGAAAGTCCAATTGTATAGTGAAGATGATGAAGGAGAATATTATGATCTACCATATCAAATGCCGCTGTAAGGTCCAGGAGGATAAGGAGTGATGAAGAGCCATGGTCAGCAGCCATCAGTATGTCATTGGTGACTCTAATCAGGGCTGTCTCTGTGCTGTGAGAAGTTTGGAAACCAGACTGAAATTTTTCAAACAGATTGAATTTTTTGAGGTGATCCTGAAGCTGAACCAAAACAACATTTTCCAAAACCTTAGACAAAAAAGGAAAGATGGAGATCGGACAATAGTTTGCTATCACATCAGGGTCCAAAGAGGATTATTTTAAATGAGGTCTGATTTTTGTGGTTTTTCAAGGCCAGTGGGACTAAGCCACTCTGGAGAGAGAGTTTTAATGATATCAGCAATAAGAGGGCTTATATCTGATAGATTAGCTTTTACCAGAGGAGTAGGAAAAGGGTCCAATGAACACGTTGAAGGTCGAATCCTCTGATAGTTAACCAGCTCATCTTCGCAAAACTCCCCTTATCCATGTAAAATCTGACTCACCAGCTTTTTATAGCAAATTTCGAAAAATGAATGAGAGTACACTGCATTGGTAATATATAAACAAGCATTTTAAAAGTTAATTTAAAAAAATTGCAGAGGTACAGTATGAAGAATACATCAAACGATAACACTAAATAACTTATAGATCACCAGCACTACAAATTGTACACATTGTCTGCAACCTTTCTAAAGTTCATAAAATTGGTTATGACTGATGTTTTTCTAAATGATTGTAGGATAGCTTTTCCCCTTAGATATACAGGTAGTGACAGTGGTTTTGTAACAGCTGTCTTGCTGCAGTATTGACATTGCAGGTATTATTTCTAAGCCAAACATAACTTCTGCAGTTTATAGCTGTTTTGGTTTCAAAATGAGTAATAAAGGAGGGACTCAAAATTTTTAATATAAGTTTTGTATTTTTTAAGCAACTTTTTGTTAGGTATGATATATATGTTTTACAGTGGAGCTCAAGGGGCACCTGTTCAAATGCGAAAACAAAACCCTTAAATCATACCAAATATATAATTTTGAAACATTAAAGGGTTCGATTTAAGAAAGCATGCCCTCTCAGTTTCCTTGAAATTCTTGTGACATCAAAAGTAAATTGGAAATAATATATTTTATTACAACTTTTTCTTGAGGTAATAATGTTTCCTGTTTGCTTATTAATTCACAGTGGCCGTCGGGCATGGAATTTTGTGACATTTCCTCTCAAATTCAGTTTACTTTATATTGTGGCTTGTAACAAATAATGCTCTGCACAAGACTGTGCTGAGTGTCTGATACAGCAACACAGCTGCCAGTATGCCATGAAATCATATCATATTTTTTGATACATAATAATGGCATGCATACTGAATCACATACAGACCTGGGATTTAATGACAGAGACGCAATTAAATTATGTTATTATTTTTCAGAATTTTTCAGATTATTTTTATCTTTCAGCATTCTCAGTTCCACCACCACACCACTCATTGAAAAGCCATAATCAAATTGTAACGTTTAGCTTTCACTGTTTTTTCCCCTTTTTCTTTAAATTTTATTGATTTTATTGTAATCATTCCATACAAATATATAAATTTTTACAAAAAAATTGGATTGAAAACAAGTCAACCCTCACCCCTGAGAAAGAGAGCATGGCCAACGCACTAAAACTTAAAAATGGTAAAAATGAATAAATTGACGAGTTTATTAGGCTGATACACATAAATAGAGAAGAAAAAGAAATGGGGAGAGAATCTGCTTCCTCAGTGCTTTAAGAGCTTATTCTAAAATATTATTGATTACATCCTGCCAGGTTTTGAAAAAGTTCTGCACAGATCCTCTAAGTGAGAAGGATTCTTCCAGTTTAGCAAAATAAGTCTGCGTGCCAATAGTGTAGTGAAGGCAATTACAGTTTGTTTGTCCTTCTCCACTTTAAGCAAATCTGGAAGAACACCAAACACATCTCTTAGTGGATTAGGAGGGATTGGAACACCAAGGCTGTCTAAAAGTCACTTAAAGATTTTTGTCCAGAATTATGTTAATTTGGTGCAGGCCCAAGACATGTGACCCAGTAAGACTGCAGCTTGAATGCAGCGTTCACAGGTTGGATCTTGCCCTGGAAACATTTTGGACAATTTCAAGCGAGACAGATGTGCTCGATATATAATTTTGAGTTGAATAATTGTATGCTTTGCGCATTTAGAGCTCAAATGAATTCTCTGCATTGCTGCCTTCCACTCCTCTTCTGATATGTTGAGTGAGAGATCCTTTTTCCTTTGTCCTCTTGGATCTTTGAAAGTGAGGGACTGTAAAATATTTTTATATATTGCAGAAATGCTGTCTGAGTCCTCAAGACCGAGCAATATTTTTCCAGCATAGAGGAAGGTGGGGGAGATGGCGAAAATCTGGCAGGTTCTGTTTGACAAAGATTCTGATTTGAAGATAGTAAAATAAATGTGTTGCTGGAAAATTAAATTTGGAATGTAATTGTTCATAGGATGCAAAGATGTTGTCTATATAAAGATCTCTAAGCAATTTAATCCCAAATGTTTTCCAAATATTAAAAACTGCATATGTTTGCGAGGGTTGAAAGAGGTAGTTCTCATACAGAGGTGCCACAGATAAAAGATTCTCCATCTTAAAATGCTTTCTACATTGGTTTCATATTCTGAGTGAGTGAAGCACAATTGGGTTATTAGAATATTGGTGATAACTTGCATTTATTGGGGCACAAAGCGGGGAATATAGAGAAGTACTGCAGAATTTTATTTCTATTGCGGACCAGGCCTGTGTATGTTCATCTATTTGTGTCCAGGTTTTTATAGCTTGTATGTTTGCTGCCCAGTAATAAAACTAAAAGCTAGGTAGAGCCATGCCAACTTCTGTCTTAGTGTGGTATAGCAGGTCCACAGCTCTCTCAGCCAAGGCCAGTTTTACAACAACAACAACATTTATTTATATAGCACATTTTCATACAAACAGTAGCTCAAAGTGCTTTACATATTAAAGAATAGAAAAATGAAGGACACAATTATAAAACAAAATAAATCAACATTAACATCGAATAAGAGTAAGGTTCAATGGCCAGGGGGGACAGAAAAAACAAAAAAAACTCCAGACGGCTGGAGAAAAATAAAATCTGTAGGGATTCCAGACCATGAGACCGCCCAGTCCCCTCTGGGCATTCTACCTAACATAAATGAAACAGTCCTCTTTGGATTTAAGATTCTCACGGAAGGGCTTGATGATGATGATGGTCACGTAGACTTCTGCCTTTTAATCCGTCCATCATTGTTGGAGCATCATGAAGCTTTGAGTAGGTGGTGGTGGTGCAAAAAAGAAACAGAAAAGAGAGTAGGGGTCGGTACCGATTTTAGAGCCACCATGAATAGTTATTTTGAGGAAATTGAACATATAGAGTATCAGGATTAAGTTAAATTAAGATTAAATTAAAACTGGAGAAATGTGTTCGGATTTTCTTTTCCTAGTTAGGATTCTAGCAGCTGCATTCTGCACTAGTTGCAAACGATTTATATCTTTTTTGGGTAGTCCTGAGAGGAGTGCATTACAGTAATCTAGTCGACTGAAAACAAACGCGTGAACTAATTTCTCAGCATCTTTCAGTGATATAAGCGGTCTAACTTTACTTATGTTTCTTAAGTGAAAAAATGCTGTCCTAATGATCTGATTAATATGTGATTTAAAATTCAGATTACAGTCAACAATCACCCCTAAGCTTTTTACCTCCGTCTTGACTTTTAATCCTAATGTATCCAGTTTATTTCTAATAGCCTCATTGTATCCATTATTGCTGATCACTAAAATTTCAGTTTTCTCTTTATTTAACCTGAGAAAATTACTATTCATCCATTCTGAGATACTAGTCAGACATTCTGTTAGTGAATCAATAGAATCGGGGTCATCAGGAGCTATTGATAAGTACAGCTGTGTGTCATCAGCATAGCTGTGGTAGCTTACGTTGTGCCCTGAGATAATCTGACCTAACGGAAGCATGTAGATTGAGAATAACAGCGGACCCAGGATAGAGCCTTGTGGAACACCATATCGGATATCATGTGTCTTTGAGTTGTAATTCCCACAACTAACAAAAAATTTTCTCCCTGTCAGGTAGGATTCAAACCAATTTAAGACTGTACCAGAGAGGCCCACCCATTGACTAAGGCGATTTCTAAGAATGTTGTGATCAAAGGTGTCAAATGCAGCACTCAGATCTAAGAGGATGAGAACAGATAAATGGCCTCTGTCTGCATTTACCCGCAAGTCATTTACTACTTTAACGAGTGCAGGTTCTGTGCTGTGATTTGTTCTAAAACCCGACTGAAATTTATCAAGAATAGCATGTTTATTTAGGTGGTCATTTAACTGCATAATGACTGCCTTCTCCAGAACTTTACTTAAGAAAGGCAGTTTAGAGATGGGTCTAAAATTTTCAAGAGCTAAGGGGTCGAGATTATGTTTCTTAAGTAGGGGTTTAACTACAGCAGTCTTAAGACAGTCTGGGAAGACCCCAGTATCTAGTGACGAATTTACTATGTCCAGAACATTATCAATTAGCACGCCTGATACTTCTTTGAAAAACCTTGTTGGTATCGGGTCAAGGACGCAGGTGGAGGGTTTTAATTGAGAGATTATTTTCTTTAAATCAGGTAAATCTATCCTAGTGAAAGAGTTTAATTTGTTTATAACAGGATGCTGGGGTTTAGGAGGATCCTTAGTGTTGGGGAGATATACTATGTTATTTCTAATATCATAAATTTTTTGATTGAAAAATACGGCGACAGCCTCACAGGTTTCACTGGAAGCACTTAGGAGGCATTCCTTTGAGCTACCTGGGTTTAGTAGGCGATCAATTGTTGAAAATAAGACTCTGGGATTACTAGCATTGTTATTTATAATCTTGGAGAAATAGCAGCGTCTCTCAAGACGCGAAGAGCTTCACTTGGACACCTGGCATGTTCTTGATCTATTCTAGTAATTTTGCTGGTTAGTTCTGATACCTTCTTGGTTTCTAATTTATTTCTGTGGGAAATTTATGAAATAATCTGTCCTCTTAAGAAGGCCTTTAGAGTTTCCCAGAGTATTCCTACAGAGACCTCTGACGATGTATTTATCTCTAGGAAGAAATGGATTTGTGTTAATATAAATTATGTACAATTCTCATCTGCTAATAAAAGTGGGTTGAGATGCCATCTGCGAGATGATTTTGTGGGGCATAATGATTTCAGCTCCAAGATCAGAAGGGCATGGTCAGAAATAACAATGGCCTCGTACTTGCAAGATTTAATCGCAGGCAAGAAATTATTATCTATAAAGAAATAATCAATTCTTGAGTAGCAATGATGCACTGGTGAGTAAAAGGAATATGCTCTTGAGTTTGGGTTTAGAAACCACCAGGGGTCTGATAAGTTGTGGTCATTTAGAAACTGTTTAATTCTCTTTGCAGTGTTAGATGTCATCCCCCCTATGACAGGAAACCTATCTAAGAGTGGATTTAAAACACAAAGTCCCCAGCCATTATAATTTTATGAGTGTTCACATTAGGAATAGATGCAAATACATTTTGCTTGAATTCCCTATCATCAACATTGGGTGCATAAACATTTATCAACATCACTTTACAGTTAAATAAGTTGCCCATGACAATCACATTTCTCACCTCAGGATCAGATACTACATCTGATACTACAAATGAGACTGTTCTATGTATAAGAATTCCCACACCTCTAGTTTTCTTTGTAAAGCTGGAATGGAACATTTGGCCAGGCCAGTCTTTTTGCAGCTGGAACTGATCTTTGCTTAATAAGTGGGTCTCCTGTAAAAATACTATTTTAGTGTTTAGACCTGTTAGGTGAGAGAATACTTTCTTTCTCTTTAATTCGTGATTCAGGCCTTTAACATTCACAAACTTAACTGTCCCATCATTGAGACATTGATTCTGAATTTTTGATGTAATTTTGTAGTCCTAACTGGAAGTGAAACAGCTTTAACCTTAATTTCCAATTTTCCCACGAGTTATTGCCATGCAGCCTATTGTTACATTGGAAGTTATGATTATAAGAGTTAAAAGGATAGATTAGATATAGCTTGCTCTCTTTCTCTTCCCCCCCTTATCCCCCCTCCCCTCCATTTTACCTCCTCATGTGAGGCTGGACCCCACTTCACAAAGTCCCTGTCCTCTGACATACCTAGAGACAGAGCACGTCCAAAACAAAACAAGTCCCCCAGCAGCAGCATTTGAGGATTAAAAAGTAGAGATATCTATTGCTAATAAAGTCTAAATAATATAAGCATAAAATATAATCAGTAGTCTTGAAATATTAAGACAGTAAACCCAGGGAATGGTGTTAAAAAGTGGTCCTGAATAAGCATAGTAAATCCTAATGCAATAGTAAAAATAACAATAAACCAAGGGTATGATGTTAAACAGTCTCCTTTGGAATAGTTAAAAAACCAAAACAAAAAAAGAAAGAACTACTTTAATTTCTTCCATACGTTCGCATGTAATTGTAATTAAAACATAAACAAAAAGTGGCCAAGAATTAAAAAGGATGTATAATTATGGTACCCGTATCATTGCAAGCAGATCAGATAGCAAGTAATATCTTCTTGCCATACCATGACAGGATGTGACTCACTTTTGTATTTCAAAAAAGCGCCGGGATCAGCTTTCTTAACTCCTTTTCTGCTTCCTTCTTGGAAGAGAAGATGTGATATTTATCTTGAATATCCACTTTCAGTTTGGCAGTATCTGATATCGGCTTTCCATAACCACTGTTTAATGTTGTAAAATGCTGCACGTTTAGCAGCTGTTGAGGGTGAGAAATCAGGGAAAATACGAATGTTGTTATTTTCAAATATAACCTCTTGTTTATGTCTGAGAAGTGCCATTACATTAATCTTAAATTGTAATCTCTTGAGCGGACAATTATGTAAGGTTTAGAGGTATTTGATCCACGTATGCAATAAGCTGCCACTATCTCGGTATCTGATTTAAGGTCCTCCCCCAGTTGTTTTTGAGAATAGTTCAGCTATGAATTTTACTTGGTTTGGACTTTCATGGTTCTCAGGTAGACCTTTGATTCTAATATTATTCCTTCTGCATCCATCTTCCAGAGCCGCAAGTCTGTCTCTGAGTTTTTTGCTTTCGGAATTTACAGCTGTAGCTTTTCCATCAGCATTAGATGCCAATTGTTCCGCTGTTTCAATTTAAGCAGTGAATGTCTGCTTAACGTCTTCCAGCTGATCGGCAAGTTCTCTCAGTTTAGACGCATTTTCCTGAATGTGTTCTTCAATATTTCTCAACATATCTGTAAAGACTGCGTCAAAACGATTATACAGTAATCCCTCGCTATATCGCGCTTCGACTTTTGCAGCTTCACTCTATCGCGGATTTTAAATGTAAGCATATCTAAATATATATCAGTTTGTTTGCCCAGTTGATTTCATACAAGGTACGCTATTGGCGGATGGCTTAGAAGCCACCCAATCAGAACATGTATTACATATTAACTAAAACTCCTCAATGATATAAGATATGCTTCCCGCGCGGAGCTTGATTGTTTGCTTTTCTCTATCTCTCACCCTCTCTGACATTCTCTACGCCTGACGGAGGGGGTGTGAGCAGAGGGGCTGTTTGCACAGAGGCTGTTTGCCTAGAGGATACAGACGCTCCTCTACAAAATTCCTCTTTATCGCGGTGCTTCGGCATACTTAAAAGCACGTATTGATTTTTTGATTGTTTGCTTTTATCTCGCTCTCTCTGACATTCTCTGTTCCTGACGGCGCTCCTTTGAAGAGAAGATATGTTTGCATTCTTTTAATTGTGAGAAATAACTGTCATCTTTGTCTTGTCATGGAGCACAGTTTAAACTTTTGACTAAAGGGTGTTATTTCATGTCTAGAGGGCTCTAATAATGTTAACAGTGTGGGAGAGTTTATATGGGCTTAAAATATATAAAAATAACCATACAAACATATGGTTTCTACTTTGCGGATTTTCATCTGGAACGCAACCCCCGCGATCGAGGAGGGATTACAGTATATACATTTTTCAAAGTCTTTATATTCCTGCCGCATCTCTTGCAGCTCTAGCCACAGATTCTTGTTTGTCTTGAGCAAGACAAGCTCCTTCTTCATATTTTTCTGAATGTCTTTCTTGAGGTCACTTATGCCCGTGGCCAATTTGCAATCATTTCCTTTAGTTCAGACAAATCGTTGCGGCTTTCGTGCTCCACAGGTGAAGTGGCAACCCCCGTTACAGCCGATGCTTCTGGCTCGCGAGGAGTAGATGAATGCACAGACTGCAAGGCCATCTCTAGTTTCAAATGATCTTCTGGAATCAGCGAGCTATCGTGACCTGCATCATTTGTACCTTCACTCCCATTTTCGTTGTTGACTGGAGATGATGCAGTGGAACGGGGTTATGGGACGTCTGCTTTCGCTTGCCTGTTCCAGGTCAGTCTCTGAGAGGCGGTACCTTGCACTTGCACTTGGGCCTGATGCCTATCTGGACTTGTGTGTAGTTTTAGGTTTCTTTTCCGTTCCTTTCTGACTCCCTTTCTTGTTACTCATGTTTATATACTGTAGTAGAAACTCCCTAGGTTAGGTAAATACAGGATACCTTGGGATAATAAGAAATAAGAGAAAAAATAAAGCCGCTGCAACGGAGTTCCGCTTCAGACATCCATCTCTCGTAACGGACGAGACCAAACCCTGTTTTTTCCACTTAGATTTAGATTATGCACTGCTTTTTGTTTCAATGCTTCCTAATTTGTTTGCACTGTCAGCATTTTGTTTACATGCATACTCCATTTGTAGTTGTTTGCATTTCCAATTTGTTTTCGTGTTTTCTGATTTGTTTTTACATGATTTAATTTGTTATTGCACATTGCACTTCACAGCCAGTGTAGGCATCAGCATTCAATAATATCATTAACGATATGAGACGATTTTTAGAGGTGAAAAGTATATGATAAAGGACACCACGGCTCTAGAGCTGAATGGTTTTTGTGGAAAGGGATAAGCAGGAAGGTGACGCACATGACCAGTTTTATTTTAAAATGGCTGAATCTTACAAAAATATTGTACTTTTTTGTTACTTAAACAACACGGATATGCTGATTATAATATTCAAGATTTGAATCAATTCTCATTAACATTGTTGGTTTTAAAAATGGGTATACTCATTAAGTTTTTAAACTTGTGCACCTTGAAACCCATTTTAAATGCAAGAACATGTCTGATATATTTTTTTTTTTTACTTTTATAAAAAATTCTCTTTAGAACACATCCTCATCTGGCAAATTAATATATACCATGATTGTAAACAAATAACTTTAACCTGAATAAATTGTCAAATATGAGAAATTTGCTGACACGTTTAGGATGCAATCATATTAATGTTCAGCTCCATGGATGATCTTTGTTTCTTTATTTTTGGCCTCACCATCCACATTCCTGATATATGATTGTACTTCTGTTATAATTTATTTTAATAAGTAGTGACAGCTTGTAGCCTTTTATTTGTTATTTATAGAATGCCATTTACAGTAAAGTGTTTTAATAAAAAATCTCATTGTTTAAAATACGTTATACTTATTGGAACCATTTGTGCTGTGTAAATAGCAAGTACATCATTTGATTAAATAAAAAAAATGCACTGTACAAATGCATTGCAAAAATTAACCACAACAATGCCTTAACACCCACCCATGAGACTTTCTTCTTGTTTCTCTTTTCCTATTTCTATTTGAGCTCGCCAGTCAAGCCCTTTTCCTTTAGATCTTCTTTTACTTTATCCATACACCTGTACTTTGCCCTCCCTCACTTTCTCTTTCCCTGTACTTCCATTCCCATTATTCTTTTCCCCACATATTCATTGTCTCTCCTCATCATGTGTCCATACAACTTAACCTACTTTCCTCTACTTTCTTTGCTATCTCTCCCACTTTTCCTGTACCATTGATGGTCTAATTTCTGATTCTGTCCTTTTTTTGTAACACCACACATCCATTTCAACATTCTTATTTCTACCACATCTAACTTTTTCTCCTGTGCTCTCTTTGCTGGGTATGTCTCGGCTCCATATATCATTGCTGTTCTTACCACTATCTTAAAAACTTTCCCTTTACTTGTTGTCTTAATTCTTCAATCACACAATACTATTGATACCTTCTTCCAAATGTTTCATCCACACTGTACTGTATGGGTTATCTCTGCATCTACTTTTCCATCTCTGGCTACTACTGATCCTAGATATTTAAATTTATCCACTCTTTTCAATGGCAGTCCCTGCAGGTTAACTAATGAATTCTGATTATCATTAAGCCTTGTAAATTCTATCCTCTTCCTATTTATCTTCAACCCACTATCTTCCAAACCCCTTCTCCATCCTTCAAACTTCCGCTCCACTTCATCTTTTCTGGTGCTTCACAACACAGTGTCGTCAGCAAAATGCATGCACCAAGCAGATTGGTCTTTTAGCCCTATGACTCATCACATCCTCAAAGAGATAAGGATTTAAAGAAGATCCCTAGTACAGACCTACTCTAACTGGGATCTTGTCTGTTATCCCAACAGTGCTTTTAACCTGAGTCCTTACTCCCTCATACATATCCTGGACAATCCTCACGTGCATCTTTGATACTCTTTTCTCTTCCATGCATCTCCAAACCTCTTGAAGTTGCACACTTATCTTAAGCCTTCTCCAAATCAATGAACACCATATGCAAACCCTTCCGTTTTTCTTGATGTTTCTCAGTGAGCTGTCTCAATACAAAAACTGCATAAAGTTTTTCCTCTCCCTAGCATAAAACCAAACTGCTCCTCCTCGAGGTGGTCTCTTCCCTAAACCTTCTTTCTATAAACCTCTCCCACATTTTCATTGTGTATAACTTTATCCTTCTATAGTTTCCACAATCCTGAATATCACCAATCGTCTTATAAAGGTGTCTCATCACACTGTTTCTCCACTCCATTAGGTTCCACAACTCATCTGCTTCCTCTTCTCCTAAACTCTTCCAAACTTCTGTTGGAATTTAATCTACAGTAGTTCTTTTGCCTTTCCATTTTCATTCTTTTCAGGGTCTTCTTTACTTCCTTCCTCCTTGTTCTTGGTTATTGTCCTTAATTTGGGACTCATCCCTGAATACTACCCTTGGATTTTTTTAATTACACAGCTTTTCAAAGTACCTGT
This sequence comes from Polypterus senegalus, assembly GCF_016835505.1. Lineage (NCBI taxonomy): Eukaryota > Metazoa > Chordata > Cladistia > Polypteriformes > Polypteridae > Polypterus > Polypterus senegalus. Next base: position 64,949,580 of record NC_053159.1, on the reverse strand, counting down.
TTTATCCATTTTTGATCATACCATTCTCATTTAAGACCACACCTTGCTCATCTTCCTTCCATATGCTTTATCTGTCTAAAATGCTTTTTACCCTTGTTCCTAGTCTTCACTCTACTAAAAATCCTTCTCTGTCCCTGTTTTGTCTCTAATTTTTTACACACCTCCTCCAAAGTTTGAACCTTGGCTCTTACCACTGTCTTCTCTTAACCTTTATCATATCCTGCACCCTCTGTTCCACCACCATATCTTTTTGTCTCTAGATGGGCTTCTTTCTGTCATCCTACCCAACACATCTTCACCTGCTCTTAATACAACTTTGCTATTTTTCTCTCACTATTCCTCACACGTTCGAATAACTGCACTTCATTTTAAACTTTCACCCTAAACCTGTATTTAATCCCTTTCTCTTTTAATCTCCATCTCTTTATCCTTGGTGCTTGCTTGCTCTGGCTTTTTTTTCTGATCTCCCAGTCTATCACCAGCTACACTGTCACACTTTCCCTATTTATGACCTTACAATTGTTTATCTCTTTCAAATAAGATGTTCTACACATTACAAAGTCTATTTGGCTTTCCCGTCCTCAACTACTGTAGGTCACAAACTAATTTACTTTCTTTTCAAAAAAAGTGTTAACTATTACCAAGTTAGATGCCATGGCAAGATCTACTATCATTTCCCCTTCCCCATTTCTCTTCTCTACTCCTAAACCTCCATGTACCCCCTATATCATCTCTCTTCTCTTTCCCACATGCCCATTTAAATCACCACCAAACAATAACCTTTTCTCCCTGTTGTACTGCTCTAAGCTCTTTATCAATTTCTGCTCAGAAATCTTCCTTCTCCTCTTCCTCACAGCCCACTTGAGGAGCATATGTACAAATGACATTAACTACAGTCTCATCAAGGCCCATCTTGACGCTTATCACCCTATCAGTCCTGCTTTTCACACTGACAGAACTATCTTTTAATTCTTTGGATACTACCATACCAGTATCATGTCTTTCCTTCTTATTTGCTTCATTGTACAACCTAAAGTTCTCTTGCATTTTCCGCTTCCATCTGGTTTGCTGCACACACAACACTCCCACTTTCCTCCCTTCCATCAAATCTGCCAACTCTCTTACTATCCCGGCTGTTGTCCTAACATAAAGTGTCTGCCTGTTATCTTTACCTTACCCTTTTCTTTTCCCTTCTTTGCCTTCTTCTTCATCTGTACTGACTTCTTTAGCTGAGCCTGCCCAAGGATACACCCTAGCATTTACCAAACCTGATTGGACTCCATCATTAAAGTTTTAGCTAAACTTTTACAGCTGGATTCTCTTCCTGACACTAACCGTCTCTATTTACCTGAACTTAGGACTAGAACCAAATTGGGCTGGTTTTCCCCCCAGATAAATTTATCTGTTATATTTTACTTGTCTCATTTAAACAAATTTTAAAAAGAATCTACCCCCATTTTGATGCCTTGTAATCTCCACTTTCAACACCTCCTAATTCTTAAAATGTAAATTGTAAACTTATCTTAATGTTTTTGTGCTTAAGCAAATTCTACACCTATCAACACACTTTTAATGTAATCTTTTTTACATATACTGTACTTCATCAGCTTACACCACATGGAGTACATTATCAAATCTCTCTATTATAAAAGGAAATCTTTAGATGAGACTTTTTGCCAAGAGATAATTTAAAGTCCCATGTGACATGCACATGGTCCAGTCACCTCTCTTTCGTGTTAATGCTTTTGTCAGACACAGTTCCTGCGCACTCAAAACTCACTCGTTTGCTAGGAAATCTTTTCAAGACCTAAACTCCCGCGAGACGAGACTTTTGCTAGGAGATCTTTTCAAGTCCCGCACTCCTCTCAATCATATTCAACCACGCATCATTCAATGCTCAAAATGTAGATTTACACGATTCTGGACCATACACTATAGGAATCTGTGGACCCGCAACAATTAAAGCTACTACAAGTTTAATTTCGTAGGAACCAAAATTCGGTGAGGTCTATGTTTATGATCATGGAGAAGCGCTGCAACATAGAATCTTCTTCTTCATCCTAGCGTTTATCCCGCTTGTCAGGGTCTGCTTTTCTGCAAATCCGTCCCCATTTGGCACGATCGAGGGCATCTTCTGGGGCGGCATTGACGATCTTCATGTCTTCCTTTATTCTGTCCATCCACCTCTTCTTCGACCTGCCACGTGGGCGCTGACCACCAGGATCAAGCCTCATAGCCTTTTTTGCTACCGAGTTGTCGTCTGCACGCACGACGTGTCCATACCACCGTAGCCGTGCCTCGTGCATTTTCTCCGTGATTGGTGCGATGCCGAGGCGCTTTCTGATGAGGCCTAGGCACCACCTCAGCATTCGCATTTCCATCGTGTGTAGGGCCTGCTCGTGCTTGGCGGTGGCTGGCCAACACTCCGATCCATACAGGGTGACTGGGCGGACTACAGTCTTGTAAATCTTGGCCTTGAGGTGGTCAGGCATTCGGCGGTCACACAGCACGCCCGTTACTTGGCGCCCCTTTGCCCACGCAGCGTTGATCCGAGCTCGCACATCGGGAAGGATGTCCCCGTCGTTACTGATCGTCGATCCCAAATACTTGAATTCATGGGTCTTCTTTAGGTCTTGTCCGTCGATGCTGATAGTGCCATCGGTTTGGAGGCCAGCTTCCATGTATTCAGTCTTCTTGATGTTGAGTCTCATGCCATGGTTGGTCAGGCATGTCTTCCATTGCTGCGTGTGTTGTTGCAGCTCACTTCTAGATTGGTTCACCAGGAATATGTCGTCGGCGTATAAAAGTGACCATGGTTGGGGAGTTTGGAGATCGGCGGTCGCTGTGTCCATACAAAGGATGAACAGAAGGGGAGAAAAGGCCGAGCCTTGGTGTACTCCCACGTTGATGGCGAAGGGCAGTGAGATTCCCACAGGACATCTGACTACACTAGTGACGTTTATGTAGAGCAATTTGACCCAGTCGATGTAATTTTCCGGGACTCCGTAAGATCGCAGGGCATGCCAAATAAGTTCGTGTGGCACTCTATCGAATGCCTTCCCCAAGTCCAGGAATGCCATGTGGACCATTTTGATTTTTCTGTCGGTGTTTCTCCACCAGCAGTCTCGCGGCGTGTATGGCGTCAGTGGTTCCACATCCCTTAACAAACCCACACTGGTTAGGGGTGATCGTGACGATCCGTCGCAGGCGGGCGTCTAGGATCCTTTCGAATATTTTCATAGTGTGGCATAGGAGGCGGATTGGTCGGTAGTTGGCGCAATCGGTGACATCGCCCTTGGCTTTCCAAATGGGGACGGTGACGCTGGTTGTCCAGACCGCTGGTATCCTGCCCTCTCTGATGATATTATTGAATAGGGTGCTGAGAGCGGCGGCTCCTTGCTGGCCGAGGAGTTTCCAGGCTTCGACGGGAATGTCGTCGGGGCCAGGACTTTTCCATTCTTCATTTTCTTCACGGCATCCTTGATCTCAGCAGTCTTGATCAGTGGGACTGGGCCATAGACGGGGTCGGTGCTGTGGATTGGCGGGTGGGGAAATTCTTCATTGCTGATCTGGGAGAAGTGCTCACTTCAGCGTTTGAGGATAGCTGGTGGATCGCGCAGGACCTGTTGATTGATGTTTTTGATATGTTTCACTTGGCCGATGTCCTGCATTGAACGGTGTCGGCTGTTGGCCAGGCGGTATATCTTGTTCGCTCCTCCAGGCTCGTCCAAGTCGTGGTAGAGCTGGTCATAGTGCGCAGTCTTCGCCACTGCCACCGCCTTCTTCCCTTTCGCCTTCAGGCTCTTGTACCATTGGTAGTCCTCGTCTTCTCTAGACTGGCGCCACTTCTTTAGCGCTGACTTCTTTTCTTTCACGGCGCTTTGGACTTTTGTGTTCCACCACCATATTTGCTTGTCGATAAAGCGCTTTCTGGCTTGGTCTTCCCTAGGACGTTGGTTGCTGCTTCTCGGATTTGGTCGGTTATCTTGTTCCATCTGGTCTCGACTAACTGGTTGCTGTCGTTGTTGAAGTCGATCGATCTGAGTGCTTCGGTGGGGTCCCTTCTGCCTTCGGCCATCCTCCACCATTTGATCTTTTCCTCGTTGGTGGTTCTCACTTGTCGCCGTTGGCCAAGGTCTAGCTTGAGGTCCATGACGAGTAGCCGATGTTGTGGGCAGATGTTGGTCGACAGGATTACTTTGACATCGGTTACCAGTTTCAGGTGTTGCCTTCGGGTGAGAAAGTAATCGATTTGCGTTTCTCTTCTGCCGCTAGAGTATGTGACGAGGTGTGATAGCTTCTTCTTGAAGAAAGCATTGGCCACTGCAAGATCATGCGTTTCCGCACAATCCAGGGCACGTTCCCCGTCCTCATTGCGGCTTCCGTAACCTTGCCCGCCATGAAACCTTTTATAGCCATTCCTATCTCGCCCAACGTGACCATTGAGATCGCCGCCAATGACAATATATTCTTGGGGTCCAAGTGCGTGAAGCTGGGCATCGAGACTTTCCCAGAAATCTTCTTTATCTGCTTCCGAGCAGTTGGTCTGGGGGGCGTAGCAGGAGATCACTCGCATGGTGATGTCACCCGTGTTGATCTTGAGTGACATGAGCCGATCCGATATTCGAGTCACTTCGACCACATTGTCCCGTGCTTTCTGGCTGACCACTATTCCCACACCATTTTGGGGCTTGTTGCCGTTGTAGAATAGCTTGAATCCATCACCTATATCCCTTGTCTTTGCACCATTCCATTTGGTTTCTTGGATGCACGTGATGTCGATGCGGCGGGTCTTGAGGGTGTCGGCTAATTCTCGGCTTCGTCCTGTCATCGTGCCGATGTTGAGGGTACCCAATCGTAGTGGTTGTTGTTGTTGGACTCGCTTCTTTCGCCTGCCTCGTCCATGGGCAGGTAGACTTTGTCCACTTCTCATGACGCTCGGGCGCCGCGCGTTGCCTCCGGGGGACGCTCTAGCATTATCTTCCAAATTTTGAGACGGTATTGCCATTTGATGCGACCAAGAAATGAATCGACCGATGTGTCCTCCACCTGACGTCGAACACCCTCACCATTAGCCAATTTCCCAAAGGGTCGTTGTTACCAGCCGGCACAGCGAGGAGGTGGTGATGGGATTTTGCCAGCCCGCTGCAACATAGAATCGAAAGAGTAAAATGATCAGACGATTTAGAAATTCTACAGCCAATAATGTATACAAATCCATACATCCAAAAGTATCACACATTACACAAAATTTATCTGCAAAACATGGAAAAAGATGTTTTCTTGGATTTCTGTATGAATCTGAAAGACCACGGTCACATTTATAATAAACCAACATGTGATAAATTGTCAGCGATAATAGTTTCGAAAGACGGAGATATCAAAGACAGAGTTGATATTCGTGTTTATCCAAAAGCACAGCATGAAATGTTGTTTCTGTCTTAATAATTCGCCATATTCGGATCCTTAACTCTTTCATTTGCTTTTCCCTGACGAAACAGTATGGATGCTGTCACACATGTGCGAGTGGGAGGCAGTTGAAGGGCTTATTTATTCATAACAAATTGTCCAACCAGGGAGTGGAGGGGTGCACTGACTCTCTTTCTCAGTTCCCTACAGACCATTCCCGGGAAATCCCACCAGGTGCTGTAGCCCCGAGGACGACATCCCTTCCCTAGGATGACATTACTTCCGGTCCCGGGGACGACATCACTTCTGGTCCCTGGCCTGAGGGCAACATCACTTCCGGTCAACTCTCCATAAAAGCCGCTCCCCTTCCTCTGGTGATCAGTTCTGTCTTGGACTCAGTAGTGTAGAATACCTTGTGTCATTTTCATAACTTTTGCAGCCTGGACTACAATATATGGGTGGCTGTCCCAAACCATCTTGCAATGTCTGGAGTCTCTTATTGTGACAACATATAATATGAAAGACACAACATTGGAAAAACAAATAACACCCACATAATATTTCAGGTGAAAATTAGCAAAACGTCCCAATGTATTTAACCAACTTCTGTCATCTCAACATCTATCCCAACATTACATTATTAATGTGTATCTAAAAGTTCAAGCTAATTTTCTCTTTATTAAATCAAATCAAGTAAAACTTAGAACAGAACATATGCAAGGTCTCATTATTCACGTTCAAAATTCAAATATCAATAGTTTGAACAAATTCAAAGTAGGTAAATCAGTAATATTACCATCATCATATCAAGGTAGTTATATCATGATACAATGGCAATATCCCAAACTATCGGTCGGCCAGATTTATTTATTACAATGACTTGCACTCGTTGATTTTAGAGAACAATGCCACCAGCTACTTTGGCTCTGAATATTCTGTCTTTTGTAAGTAGATTGTTTCAGAAAGTATTAGTTTTATTTAAAGAACTCGAAACGGTGTTTGGTCAAATCAGAGCATACATTTACACGATTGAATTTCAAAAACGGGGTTTGCCTTACATGCATTTTTGGTTACTTTGCAAAAAAAATTATTAACTGCTGATTTTGTTGATTGTTTTTGTCTGTGCTGTAATTCTAAACAGAGAAACCTATCCTGAATTATGGTACAAAGTCATAAAACACATGTCTCACGGACCTCATTTAAAAGATTCAGTATGTTGGGACTCAAAAGAAAAAAAGTGTTTAAAGAAATTTCCTAAAGCTTTTGTAAATTCATCAGATATGACTAAGGCTGGCTTACCCTATTGTTGGTGAGTGAAGTGAGCAGGGGGCAGATCCCCCTAGTGCTTTTTAAAATTTAAGGTGCAGATAGTTAACATCATATTTCCAAGTATAATCATGTACTTTTGATGCATGCTTATAAAATTTCAATTTATTAGCAGAGGTGGATTAAGGCAATCAGATGGTCTAATCACAGCTTAACAATGGTTTTCTTTCAGTCCTTCCATTGCTTAACTGACAAGACATTAAAACTCAGTAAGTGCTGAAATAAAAGATTAAAACTAACTGGCCTATAGTTGTCAGTATCAGCCTGATCACGCATTTTATTTAATAAGATAAAATAGACTAGCTTCCATTCTTTAGGAGTTTCCCCACTATATGATGAATTCTGAAATATGCAAGTTACTGTAATAGTTTATGCTAGAACATTAGAACACTATAGACAAGAACAAGCCATTCAGCCCAACAAAGCTCACCAGTCCTATCCACCTAGTTCTTCCAAAAAAAAATCAAGTCTAGTTTTGAAAGTCCCTAAAGTCTTACTGTCTACAACACTACTTGGTAGCTTAATCCAAGTGTCTATGGTTCTCTGTGTAAAGAAAAACTTCCTAATGTTTGTGCAAAATTTATCCTTAAACAGTTTCCAACTGTGTCCCCATGTTCTTGATGAACTCATTTTAAAATACAAGTCTCGATCCACTGCACTAATTCCCTTCATAATTTTAAACACTTCAATCATGCCACCTCTTAATCTTCTTTTGCTTAAATTGAAAAGGCTAGGCTCTTTTAATCTCTGTTCATAATTCATCCTCTGTAACCCTAGAATCAGTGTAGTTGCTCTTCTCTGGACCTTTTCTAGCGCTGCTGTGTCTTTTTTTTTATCCTGGAGACCAAAAATGAACACAGTGCTCCAGCTGGGCCTCACCAGTGCATTATAAAGCTTGAGCATAACCTCCTTGGACTTGTACTCCACTCATTGTTCAATTTAACCTAACATTCTATTTGCCATTTTAATGGCTTCAGAACACTGACAGAAAGTTGATAGTGCAGAGTCCACTACAACTCTTAAATCCTTCTCATAAGGTGTACTCTTGATTTTCAGACCACCCATTGTGTATTCAGACCTAACGTTTTCTTCCTATTTGTAATACTTTACATTTACTGACATTAAATTTCATCTGCCACAAATCTACCCAAGTCTCTATATTGTCTAAGTCCTTCTGTAATGATTTCACAGATTCCAAATTATCAGCCAATCCACCTATCTTGATATCTGCAAACTTAACCAGCTTGTTACTTATATTCCTATCTAAATCATTTATAAATATTAAAAATAGCAGCGGCCCTAACACTGACCCCTGTGGAATACCACTCTTAACTTCAGCCAATTCTGATAAGGTTCCTCACATTGTCACCCTCTGCTTCCTGTGACTAAGACAATTCTGCACCCATCTAGAAACATCACCCTGAACTCCCACTTCTTTTAGTTTGATGCCCAATCTTTCATGTGGCACCTTATCAAATGCTTTCTGAAAGTCAAGACAGATAATATCATATGCTCCACTTTGATCATATCCTATTAATTCCAAATTTAGGTATGCATCTTTCCTGCATTAAATGTAAAACCTATTCCACTGCTCCTCAATTGTCTCCACACTTAAAAGCTTAACCCAGTCTATCCTGATTTTGCTGCAGCTTCTCAAAATTTGCCACCAAAGTTAAACTTTACAATTTTAGTCTTTGCATCTGCACTATAATAAAACACTGTGAACTGTATTATGTTATGGTCACCTGTCCCTAGTGGTTCAATCACCTCTACACCCTACATTAATCTGACACCTGCAATGAGGACATGATTGACTGTTGTTCTTGCCTGATGGCATGTTGCTTGGGAGTGAATTGACCATTCTGAGATGCTCATAGTTCTCTGTCTAAGGCATCATAGATTCTTCACTTAATCGCATAATATACTGTATAATAACTAGTACACCTGGGTAGATGTTTTTAGTCAATGCATTTAATAAAAACATTTTTAATTATCTCTCTTTAATTTTCTCTCTAGCATATCACGTCTCATGACAAAAATGACAATATAAAACTATCATTTAGTATATCTTTAATACTTTCCAAAGATATCAAACAGGACTTCATGCTCTTTTCCTTTTGTTATACTGTAGTTTTCTCAACTTTTTCATGTTATTGTTACTGTTGTAATACAACAAGCAAATTTTTTGATTATTGTTTAAATATTTTTCCACAGCTGTGCATTGGTATATCAAACTTACCTTTTTAATGTTATTCCTTAGTCCTACTTTTATTTACCTTTACCATTTTTACTGCATTTTCTCCATTAAATTATTTCACCTTTCCTATTCCCTTAATAATTCACTTTGAAGTTATGTTTCTTCTTGCTTTTAATGTTATAGTATATGTGTGTGTGTGTGTGTGTATATAATATATATATTGTGGAAGCCAAGGGTTCCTAAAAGCAAACGTTTATTTACAATTTGTCCACACAACACAAAGTGTCCCTGCACCAAACACCCTCATCACAGGCCATCCAATGGTCCTGCACCATCTCCACTCCTCTCCACCGAGTTCTGTCCTCTTCCTTCCGACTCCAACTGTTAACTTTTATTCTCACCCAGACGTGCTCTAGGTGCTCTCTGACTTCCTGCCCAGAGGTGCTGGCGGAAGGAATACCGGGGACACCCGAAGGGTGTGGCAGAAGTGCCGAAGTCCGAGGCTGCACAATCGTCCGGGCGCCCTCTGGTGGTGGCCACGGGCCTTTATAGGGTTGAGCTTCTATGCTCGAACCCCATGGCCCCCATGCCAGGCAGGGAAGCTGCCCTCTCGTGGTCCTGGGAAGGCACAGTCCCTTTCCTGGTCCGTCCAGGCATGGCGACTGGGAACAACCCCCAGCCGACCACCACTATACAGTTGTGCTTGAAAGTTTGTGAGCCCTTTAGAATTTTCTATATTTCTGCATAAATATGACCTAAAACATCATCAGATTTTCACTCAAGTCCTAAAAGTAAATAAAGAGAAACCAGTTAAACAAATGAGACAAAAATATTATACTTGGTCATTTATTTATTAAGGAAAATGATTGAATATTACATATTTGAGAGTGGCAAAAGTATGTGAACCTTTGCTTTCAGTATCTGGTGTGACCCCCCTTTGCAGCAATAACTGCAACTAAACATTTCCAGTAACTTTTGATCATTCCTGCACACTGGCCTGGAGGAATTGTAGCCCTTTCCTCCGTACAGAACAGCTTCAAATCTGGGATGTTGGTGGGTTTCCTCACATTAACTGCTCACTTCAGATCCTTCCAAAACATTTCAATTGGATTAAGGTGAGGACTTTGACTTGGCCATTTCAAAACATTAACTTTATTCTTCTTTAACCATTCTTTGGTAGAAGGACTTGTGTGCTTAGGGTTGTTGTCTTGCTGCATGACCCACCTTCTCTTGAGATTCAGTTCATGGACAGATGTCCTGACATTTTCCTTTCAATGAAGACAAGCTGTCCTGGCCCAGATGCAGCAAAACAGGCCCAAACCATGATTCTACCACCACCATGTTTCACAGATGGAATAAGGTTCTTATGCTGGAATGCAGTGTTTTCCTTTCTCCAAACATAACACTTCATTTAAACCAGAAAGTTCTATTTTGGTCTCATCCGTCCATAAAACATTCTTCCAATAGCCTTCTGGTTTGTCCACATGATCTTTAGCAAACTGCAGACGAGCAGCAATGTTTTTTTGGAGAGCACTGGCTTTCTCCTTGCAACCCTGCCATGCACACCATTGTTGTTCAGTGTTCTCCTGATGGTGGACTCATGAACATGAACATTAACCAATATGAGAGGCCTTCAGTTGCTTAGAAGTTACCCTGGAGTCCTTTGTGACCTCGCCGACTATTACACGCCTTGCCCTTTGTGATCTTTGTTGGTTGACCACTCCTGGGGTGGGTAACAATGGTCTTGAATTTCTTCCATTTGTACACAATCTGTCTGACTGTGGATTGGTGGAGTCCAAACTCTTTAGAGATGGTTTTGTAACCTTTTCCAGCCAGATGAGCATCAACAACTCTTTTTCTGAGGTCCTCAGAAATCTCTTTTGTTCGTGCCATGATACCCTTCCACAAACATGTGTTGTGATGAGCAGACTTTGATAGATCCCTGTTCTTTAAATAACACAGAGTGCCCACTCACATCTGATTGTCATCCCATTGATTGAAAACACCTGACTCGAATTTCACATTCAAACTAACTGCTAATCCTAGAGGTTCACATACTTTTGCCACTCACAAATATGTAATATTCGATCATTTTCCTCAATAAATAAATAACCAAGTATAATATTTTTGTCTCATTTGCTTAATTGGTTTCTCTTTATCTACTTTTAGGACTTGAGTGAAAATCTGATGATGTTAATTAGAAAATTCTAAAGGGTTCACAAACTTTCAAGCACAACTGTGTGTGTGTATATATAATCAATATATATATATATTTACATACACACATTGTGAAGAGGGGGAGCTGCGCATGGGAGACAGCTAAAGGGCTTGAGTAAGGGCAGTTCCGAGACATAATGGGAAGTGGCAGAGTGCATTGACTCTTTTTCTCCCTTGCCTGCCTGCGGGAGATTCCACCTGGTCCTCTTGACATCACTTCCGGGACCAAGCCAATGGAAGGAGACCTTGTCGGCTCCGGCCCCTGTGATGTCATGTCCGGACTCGCACCAATGGCAGAAGACCTACATGAGCCCGATTCCTTTTGACTTCACTTCCTGTATTCCCCTTTAAAAGCCTCCACCTTTTCCTTATTCCCTCAGTTCTGTTTTAGACTCGGTTTTGTGCACATCAGTGTTGTATCTATTGAAAGCTACTTTGCAGCCAGGAGACCAGATTATACGGGTAGCTGCCCCAAACCTTTATATGACTCTGTCTCGAGTTTGTGACAGGTGATATACAATGGGAAACAAATATATATATATTTTTTTACCTCCGCTTTGCTCGATCAGCTGCTGGCTTGGTGCTGCTGCTGTGCCACATGATCTGCGCGCACTTTTGTCATATCACCTACGTTCATATATTCAATCTCTTTTCACTTTTACCTTTTCATCAATATTGCATTGAATTTTGATTCTGTGTTTGGAATTACATCATGCCAATGCAACGTATAACTGCCTGTGAGTTAATATCATTTCTTTCTCTCTACAAGAAATGTGTCTGACAATAGCTCACACAAATGAGAAATGATTTCTTACGCGAGATTACACTTTCACCACTTTTTTTCCTGATGGCAACACAAATTAGACGATCTACAAGTCTCCTACTTAAAAGTTTAAATCTGAACAATATATTTGATGTCTTTTCGCTGTTCCGTTATTTCACTGAGTAATAATTTCTGTTTGTTTGTGCTAATGCAATCTTTACTATCCTTTCTTGAGACTTTTCGAATTTTCGTACTTCCATTATCTCTAACCTGTTCTGCATGTGTACGCGGCAACGTTTTTGGAATCTTTTAATTCTTGTGTATACGCCTTTTCATTGGGAAGAAACAAAAATTTTTTTTCCCTGATGGCAACACGAATTAGATGATCGACAAGTCTCCAACTTAAAGTTTAAATCTGAACAATATATTCAATCTCTTTTCGCTGTTCCATTATTTCACCGAGTAATAATTTCCATTTGTTTGCGCTATTGTGATCTTTACTATCCTTTTTGTGAGACTTTCGAGTTTTTGTACTTCCATTATCTCTAACTTGCTCTGCATGTGTACCGCACCAACATTTTTGAATTCTCTACAACGTTCTACTTTGTCATCTACTCTTTGTTTTTATTTCCAGCCCAGGCATGGTTAAATCTCTTGGCACAAAGACTCTTCTCGCGGGGCTTGAAAGTGTCTCTGTGAGAAAATCTCTCTGAGAACATCACATCTCATCTCCCTCCCAAGATTTTTATTTTATTATATTTTATTTTACATATATATATATATATATATATATATATATATATATATATATATATATATATATATATATATTATAAAAAAAAATCTTGGGAGGGAGATGAGACATGATCTTCTCGGACAACACTTTGATGTCACGCGAGACAACATTTATTTATATAGCACATTTTCATACAAAAAGTAGCTCAAAGTGTGTTACATAATGAAGAATAGAAAAATAAAAGACACAGTAAGAAAATAAAATAAGTCAACATTAATTAACATAGAATAAGAGTAAGGTCCAATGGCCAGGGTGGACAGAAAAAACAAAAAAAAACTCCAGATGGCTGAAGAAAAAAATAAAATCTGTAGGGATTCCAAACCATTAGACTGCCCAGTCCCCTCTGGGCAAGACAAGGCAGTGAGACAAAAGGACGGCTGCTGTACAGGCTTTTAAATGATGGACACGCAGCACGACAAGCAGAACACGCAGCTCGCCAGCAGCAGCAGATCCGATCGCAACTCCCTAGCGTGCGTTCAGCCCCCACTTCACAATGCGAGCAGTATTTTACATCCCACGAGACAGACATTTAACCACGCCCGGGCCCGGAAATAAAGGAAAAAGAGGAAATGACAAAGTAGAATGTTGTACAGGATTCAAAAATGTTGGCGCTCAACACATGCACAGCAGGTCTTCTTGCGAGACAAAGAACTGAGACAAAAGGACAGCTACAGTACAGGCTTTTAAATGATCGTCACACAGCGCGACATGCAGCTCACGCAGCACGTCACAAGCAGCAGCAGCTGCTGTACAGGCTTTTAAATTAATGATGCACAGCGCGACATGCAGATCACGCAGCAGCTGGCTTACAGGACAGCTGTTGTACAGGCTTTTAAATGATCGTCGCGCAGCACAACATGCAGTACACACACAGCACGTCACACGCAGCCCGGGGGGTGGGGGGCTTTGGGGGTGGTGTAGAATAACTCATTCCCTACAGTTTTATTGTTGGCAAATATCAAAAAATAAAAAATTAATGAAATGAAAATAGCAATCACTCTAAATTGTATATCCAGTTAACCAAACTCGGGGGTTGGTGAGCAAAGCAAGCAGGGGGCAGAGCCCCCTAGTATATATATAATATTCTGCTACTCAACAATCTACAGTTATCCTATTTTACTTGTTTACCCTGTTAAATCAGTCTTGCAATTTCTGCTTTCTGCAATTAAATTTCATAGTTTTATTTTTCACTTGATTTTTTTTTCTGCTAAAATACTGAAAACAATATTATTTTATGATCATTGGATTCAATAGTTTATTAATAGTTAATTTCATTTTTGTACTGTCCTGTTTGTTCTCTTATTCTTATAATAATATTAATTGTAAATTGTATCATAGCTGATTACCAACTATACTAACTGCATTAGAGATCTGTAACAGAATATAATAGATGTAACTTTTCAATTCACTCCCTATTAACCCAGATATGTTCATCTCCTATTTTTCCATAGTTTCTGTCTACAGAATGTGGCCATTCTCCACTACTTTCTCAAATTGATATGATAGGCATGTCCTTACTGAGGTTCAAGCCAGGTTTATTTTTCTGCAGCAGTAAAAAGGACCACCATGAGAGATAATAAGAGAATTATGGATAAATACTTTTTTTTTGTACTTGTATCCAACAGGGGTCGTTAGCTCCTTTTTTGGAATGAGTTCTTTTGTAATTGTGGCGTGTTACATAACCTGAATCTATATAGATATGATATTAAAAAAGGCAATATCCCTTCCTTAGTGATACGGCTGTAGAAATCACATAGGAGAAATAACTTAGCTTTCTTTAATGACGGTTTACACTGCTTAACAGACGAAGGAAGCCAATGGCAAGAACCCAGTTCAGGAGTGGGGGCCTGATGTGTAGAGTATGCCATTTTCATTGCTGTATTGGAAGGATTTTCAGGGTCGGGTGACGTTATCTCCTGTCCGTCCATGAGCTTCAAAGGTGTGACGGTCAATGTTCCGAGGCTGTATACTCTTTTGTCATGTACAGGCTCCCACTTAGGTGAATAATACAATTCCAAACAAGGCAAAGAGGATGCAATTTCATGCTGACTCTGACAGACGAAAAACAGTGCACGTTTTCCCAGCTGTCTGTATCTGTCTTGCCTTATGCTTTGTCTAGCAGTTCTAAATGATGAGCCCCTGTGCTAAATCTGTGTCAACTGTGCATGTGAGTAGAAAAAAAAGTAGATTTATAAAATATATTTGTACCGAGGACAGTGGCATGTTAAACTTATGTTACAGTACTGTTACATATTTATTTATGTTGCTAGCAATGCTTCCTTGTCCTAAGCTCCCTAACCCAGGTCTCGATAGTTCAAATAGCAATCTGGTGATGGAATCTAAGGTACAAACTGGGAGTCCTTAATCCTGCATTACTATGTTAGGTGTTAAAAATGAATAATAGACACTTCAGACTCTAATTAATTTGTCTAAATTGTGTACACCTCCTTCCATACATTAATAACCAACAGTTATACACTTACTTCTATATTTATAGATTGGAGTTTCATCACATACAGTATATTCTTCAGGGTGCAGTTTATCATTCTCTCCCTAAAAGACATCTGGAAAGGTTCCTTACAATCTTTAATGTAACATACACCAGCTACCTGGATCTTTGTAAATTCAAACATCGTTCAAAAGTGGCAATGACCCATCTTGTATTTTTTAATAACTATCTGTTAATAATATTTCCTATTTATTTTTAGAATTTAAATTAAACTGTATAGCTGGTGTTCCCCTCACTGATTTAGACACTGCTTTGCTGTAACCTCGGGGCTATTGCTGCTTTCTCTGTATCTGTGTCTGCAGTTCAGTACCTTTTAAATGTCTGTAAGCTTTTACCTACCTCCCTGCACAAAGTTTTCTATTTCTACTATCTGTTTATCACCACCAAAAAATTAGATTTGTCAGACCATGCAACATTTTTCTGTTTTTTTTTTTTTTTTATCATTCTGTCTAGACTCAAAACCACATCTGGCACCAGCAATCATCCTATGGTCAAAGTTGTTTAGATTTGACATCTTTCCTACTAAAATGTTTATTTGAACAACAACTACACCTCTTCACTGTGTCTTCATGCTATTATAGCTAGTATATTTTGCATGTATTGGGTTTCAGCAATAAGATGGGCTACTATTAAGGAGAAAGCTATTTGTTTTAACCAGCAAATCAACCAAACAAACCAGCCACAGTCTACCTAGCACTTACTAAATGTCTTAACAGCATATATTCAGAAAGAAAGGGTCAAAATTAAATGCAGTCTGTTAATTTGCAGTGTAGAAACACTTGAATTTCATAGCTATGATTCATTAAGAACAAGGAAATCTCATTATTGATCTTTGGTAAGATTCTAGAGACAGGCATAGGCTATTGGCCACAATGGAATCAAGTTTTCAGATAAAATGTTTATGACTAAATAAGCCTTCATACTTGAGCACTGAAAATTTCCAGCGTCTGTTTTTCAAGTGTTTTTGAGCATTTTTCAAGCATTTTCCAACGTTTTTTCAAGCGCTTTTAAAGAATCATTTTGCAGGAAAATATATTTGATGTAATTTTCTTTCACCATTTTGTGGGATAAGATGTGATTGTTGTATCTCCATAATGCCTTCTGTGGCTTCGGTTCTCTTAATCTTGACGATCACAATACTGAACAGCAGGCGTCATCAGCACCATGACTGCAGATATTGGGTTCATCCTGTTCTACAGTAAAGTGTGTGTAGAGGACAATTCTTAGCTCTCTATGATAAACTTAGGCAGCGTCCATATCAAAACATGGGTGTCGATAAGCTTGTAAGTACATCGATATGTGATACTGTCGGAAACTTCCACCACTCAAAATAAAAAATTATTGCCTTATTTCCCAAAGATTTTGCCTGCCAGGTCACAAGAAGCCAGTATGGTGAACGATACACTGGTCCTTTGCAGAGCACAACCACACATCCAATCAGAAATCAGTGTGCTGCGTGCAATTGTGAAAGTAACATATAAAAACATTTATGTTTAGTTTTGATTCGGTTATTCTGTCATTTGATATATATATTTTTTAATAATGTGATTTGGTGGCATAGTAGCCAAGGTTTATAACTGCAGTCTCAAGCGGGGGATGGAAAAAGGAGATGGATATTATTTACTTCCCAGCACCTCAAGGACTATTATTTATTAATACCAATCAATCCAGAACTGCACAGACAGAACATACTCTCCCTATATGTTAAAACACCTGTACAAAACATACTAAACTTCAGCTTCATTAAAACTGAAGGTATGCTTATACTTTTTGTTAATTTCTGGTTACTTGATTGCAAATTACGTGCCTACCTACAACTGTCACTAGAGGACTAAAGCACACATATGTACGATGACTCCAGCATTTATTGATTGATTGATTGATTTTTCTAGGTTCAATGAGCTACGTCACTCCTGGCTCATCTAGGAAGAGGCACTGACATCCTGTAAAAACACTTCAAAAAAGGCTTTTTTAAACCAGAGTTTTACAAGCTTTACCATTGATTTCAATGGAACATTTTACTGACAATACTCAAAAACTGCTTCTTGTAGGAGTTTTCTAAACCGCATTGCTACTGAAATGCTTAAGTGTGAATAGTGTCATTGAAAATAACGGCAGAACTTTACAAGTGATTTAAGGCCATTTGGGTCTAGTGCTAAGATGATGAGGTGTGAATGGACCCTGTAACTGTTTGTTGGCCTGATCATTGCTAAACCAGCTTTTATAGACAGACCCTGACTGTAAAGTGGAACATTTTTCCTGTAAGTTGTAAGTGTGTAGTTTTGTTTATGTATGTACATGTGATGGTAGGTTTCTGCTTATTTATGCAACTTTTGAAGTCTTTCTAGATTCTGTTTAAGTCAGCTCTGACATTTCCTGCTGATCTTTCACTTAACAGCAATTTTGTGTGCATTGCAGGAACATGGGTAACCTTTGGAGGCCAGATTACTGATGAGGTAGGCCCTGTATTTCCACCTTATGATATCTGTTTCTGATGAAAAAACACAAATCCCCAGCTTTTCTGCTGCTTTTGTGTATTTCTTGTAACTGATATGTTAAGCACTAGGGTCTACCCCCAAATATCTGCAGATGAGGCAAAGTTACAGAAATAATGTTTACTGAGTAGTGAAATGCACATGTACAGTAAATGTGACTTGTGATGGCCATCTATTATTAAAAAGTAGCAAGAAACAAATGGTTGTATTAAAGAATTGTAAAAGAGAAAAAAAGAATCCTGAAATGAACATTAAAAGTTGAAATTAAAACTTTGCTTCTCCATCAAGTTGAAATTAATTTTTGCAAATGGCTTTAATGTTTTTCATCAGTTTTCAGAAATCTGTCAGATTTTCAGTTATTAACATTGGCACATTATTGTTTTTAGTTTTTAATAAACACAGATGAGGACCACTAGGCTAAGATTTTGAATACCGATAGAAGGCCTATGGGTGCCACAAACATATTCCAATGTGAGAAGCATCATTAGCCTGGCCATCCCCGATAACGATGGGGTAAAATTGTGAATATGTTTTTATAGTGGAGTTTTGACTATCAGGATTTTGAGTGTAATAGTATGCAAAATTTACCAAAATGAAATCTAGTCCAGGAGGGATATGACTGTTACAAATCTTGACCCCTACTTAGCTTTGACAGTGTTACAGTGCAAGAGAAATCAACAATGTTTGTTTGTTTCTGAGGGTGCTTTTCTGTTTTTACCTGGAGTACATTTTAATTTTTTTCTCCAACCCTTCTGTTTTTTTCCCTGATGCTTCCCCAGATGGCAGAACAGCTGATGACGCTGGCATATGAGAATGGGATCAATCTGTTTGACACAGCAGAAGTCTACGCCGCGGGCAAGTAGGTGATTGTAAGGCGAAGGTAATTTGTAAATGCTTCCATCTCGGGAAAGCAGGGCTTTCCTGTCACTGTTCTGAGTGAAAGTGGCTTCTGACAGTTGCTGAATTCTATGTTGGACAGCCTCACCTTGTTATATGTATGAAGATGTGGGAGCAATATGTAGACTCCTGCAGCTATAGTTTCCTCAGTGAAGGTGGGTTTACAGACAAACCATATAATGTATGTGTAGTTTGTTTTTGGTGGGCATTTAATCTAGAAGAGTGATTAGTACAGCACTGGTATTTTTAAACTATTAAATGCAATGTGGACTGTCTCAAGTCTTTTCCTAGCTCCCATTTGCAATGCTTTTTGTTAATTTAATTCCTGAATGCATTCTGCTGGCCCATTAATTAGCTTTACAGACAGCCTCTTGCTTTGCAGCTTGACCCCTGGCTATGTTTTGATTGTCCTGTTAATGCCAGTCTTTTGATTGATCTATGTTTGAAATTCATTCTCTTAGGAATCATCCATATCTATTATGGTGGCTTGCCATATTACTCACAAAACATATAGGAAAGTTATGCCTTCCATTTCCACACAGTTTAGGCCATTCTGGTGGATTTCTTAGACTAAATTGAACTGTCTTTCTTACCTGGAGATAATAATCTGGATATTTTAGCAAGGTTTTTTTTTCTTATTTAATGCTACATATTTTCTGTTCTGCTTTGTTTTTATGTGACATTAATTATTGTTGCATTCTACTTATGTCAAGAAGCCTTTGTATTATCAGCAGGAATTTTCAAATTTAAAATATTGAAACCAGCATTCACAGATTAAGGCAAGCTCATTGGGTGTAATTCTGCTGTATGTTTATGATAAAGCCACCATTTGAAATGCTTCAGGTTATAAGAACCTAAAATTAGAAATTTGTTATGGGTTCTGGAAAGAGAAACTGTCTTTCATTTTCTTTTCAACTTATCCTTCATGCTTTCAGGCAAATTATCTGTTGGAAAGTTTAAGTAAGTCTAACAAAAGTGTAGAGTAAAGGAATTGTTTTTATTGTGGAGAAGCTAAAAAATATATGTATTTAAAAAAGCCTTGTCAAAAGACCCCTGGTTTTTTGTATGCTTTGTGAGTATCTACTAACTAGTGGAACACTGCGCTAACCTAGCCACGTCTGTTGTACCAGTATCCATTAAAACCATTGTGCTGTTGCACCTTCTTGAGTGTGCTTGAGTTGCAGCATCCTTATTGCCGTTCTGTTTGTTTTATAGGCCGGGTTTTGTTAACTGTACTACCAACAGTTCTTTCAAGGCTCCTTTGTAATATTTTGTCTGATTGACTAGTATTGATTACTAAAACACCTTGGATGACACAGTTTGACTAATTGATACAGGATATTAAGATGCTCCCAAGTTAGGTGTACTATATAAACTGGAGGAAGTGTGAACAGATTATCATAATAGTCATTAACAGTGAACATTCAAACACTGGTGAAAGTGTACTGCAGTCATGTATTCTTTTCAAGTGACCTTTAATAGTTGTGTATGAAATTAATGATGTGTCATTGTTAAGAGCCAACACACAGGTAACAAAAAGTTAGTTATTTGTCACTTGTGACAATGGAACGTCAGCTGAATACGAGTGCATAAGGAGTGCTGTTCTATTTGAAACAGAATTAATTATTTCCCTCTTAATAATTGCCTGTCTGGTCTGTTACGTAAGATTTAATGTATTGTTTTAAAAGGTTACCATTTTCCACATTGGCCCACTGATAATTACTGTCAGTGCCCAAAGTTATATGCAGAGCCCAGAGGAATGGTAGGGGAATCAGCCGGGCAACCCTGTTTAATTCTAACAGAACTTTGGCCAATATAATTTCAAAAATGGTTGTGGCAAAATAGATGCCTAGGTTCAGACAGAGACTTCTTCCCTTGCACATCACTCCTTTTTTAATGACCCGACAGGCGGTGATGGGACCTTCTCTGGTCACCGTGTGTGAGATCAATTTTTTATTGGGAGCTGCCAGTGGAAGAGAAAATAGAGTTAATGACATTACCATCTTTTGGTTTGGGGTGGTATCGCTTACCTTGCTAGAGCTTTGAAGGTGATCCCCAGGCCCACATGTGTGACACTACATACATACATATATTTAACATGTGTATTATGCTGTTTTTATTGTTACTGTTAACTCAAGCTGTTGGCATTATAATATGTGTAAAAGCAAAATATAGTGTTTTGTAATGATGGGTTAAATAATGTAAATCATTGGGACTGTTTTAACAGCTTGTTAAACTTGTTTGGTCACACTGTGCTTTTTTGCATGCAGTATTATTGTCCATTAAGTTGACTGAAACAAAATATTGTCTTATAAATAGCATCTATCCTAATGTGACAATTTATACAAAGCCATAGTACAGGGCAGATTGGCAACAACTCCTTAGCTTCAGTCTTTCTTAGTTGAAACAGCCTTTTTCTAACAAAGGCTTTTAATGCACATTAAAATTTAAAGGCTTGTTTAAGCTCCTCCTGGCTTTTAAATGTCTGTGTACTCAATGAAACCAACTGAGTTATTTTCTTTTTTTCCTTCAGGGCAGAAGTGGTGCTCGGAAGTATAATAAAAAAGAAAGGATGGAGGTAATCAAATAGTTTTAATTTTCTCTCACCCCCATTTTTGTTCTGTTACTGCTATAGTTTCTAACTTTGTAAGAATGAAATATTAATAGACAGAAGAATGTCTTCCTTTTTGTCCATCGCTAATGTCGAGGAAGATCGAGTGAATAATTAATAGTTATGTGACTTTAGGGACAATAACCTTATTAGGACCATAGAAGCATTTTGTGGTTAGACTTTTCATGGGTTATTCATATTGATTATTTTGATGCAGCCCTGTATCCTTTACAGTGACTGCTCACATGTCTTACAGGTAGTGCAGTTTATAGCAATGATAGAAACTTTTAAGTAAAGGAAGAAAAAAAAAATTGCTAAATAATCTTATATCTATATATATTATATCTATAACCTTATATAATTATCACTCGCCCTCCTGCTATAAAACTTTGCCACCCAATCTGCACAATTTACACCAGCCTTGACCATGAACCTGGTGACATTTTTGATAGAAAATTGGAATAGAAATGGGATATAATAATAAAATGATGTTTTTTTCTGTTTTTTTTTTTTTTTTGCAGGAGATCCAGCTTGGTCATCACAACAAAAATCTTCTGGGGTGGAAAGTACGTCTTTTGAAATAAATATATAAATCTTAAATTGCATATATATTAAGGCACAGTTTTAATCTCTTAGGAGCAGCAGTGCAGTCTATTTATTACTAACAAATACCTGGCAGACTTTGTGCCTCAGGGACTACTATGGAAAAGTTGACATTTCTTATCAAGTATTCATAAAAATATTAGAGGAAACACAGATATGCCATTTGCAATGCTTGACTAAGAAAAAAAACAAGCAAAGTAATCCAACATTTGTAGAAGATGCAGGATTGTGGATAAATGCCATATGTCATATAATGTAAATGTGACATTGTTTAATGGATTGAGTTATTTCACATTATTTTGACTTAACTGAAGTTTCTGTGACACTTTATCACTATTAAAGTCTCTCATTTTGTTTCAGTTCTGTTAACATAAAAAAACACACAAACAGATACCAGTATTTTGTGCAGCTTATACTGTCAACATCAGTTGCTAGGCAGGACATAGCCCTGGACAGGGGAGCTTCCCAAACTCACTTATTCCCATTCAGGGTCATGGGTGTCTGGAGTCTGTACCAGCAGCACTGACCTCAAACCAAAAAAATAATATATATATATATATATATATATATATATATATATATATATATATAAATAACTAACATGACTATCTCAATCTTATAATAGTAGCATTAAACGTAGTACAAGTTTGGTTCAAATTATTGTATTCGTGACTTTCCTTATTATGTTTTGCTCTGTAATTTTTCTTAATTATTATAGAAGTAACTGAATAATCTGTATGGTGACAGAGAACAGCATTGAAAAAAATTAGTTCTGATAAAATCTTTATGGAAGACAAGTAATTATAATAACCACCAGTGTATTCTGTGAGTTTTATGTAACAGTAATAAAAGTTAAAGAGAGAGGTAAAAACCCTGGGTGAAATTAATGAAACCAGGTTAAAAATAGATTGTGGAAAACAAAATTTGTTTCTTTCTAAAGAGTATAATGTCACAACAATTACTTCAGTTTTGTTCACATTACCCTGTACATTAAAATCAATACATTCACATAAACTTATCAGCATGCATCTTAAAAATCTGTGGCCTCTTGTTAAGTTGCTATTTAAATGTGATACATGTTAAGGGAAAAAAAAACAAACAGATTAGAAAATCCCCACATTGCTGACCGCTAGATACCCAGCTCCAGTCCAGTTGTACTATAAGCATTTATTGATCTTGGAGCTAGATGATCCATATTTAAATAATGCAGTGAATTCTAATTGAGTGAAATATGAAAAGCTTCTTAGCTGCAATGTGGAGAGAAAGGCAATAGGAAAAATCTAAAAGAAGGTGGGTGGGAAGGAGGAAAAAATAATGTAACTCCACATGTCTTAAGGACCCATCTTAGCTGATGGTGAAAGAAAAAAAGAAAAAACATCGAAAATGTAGAACTTGAACTGCAGTAACTAAAACATTCTGAGCCTAAAATCACCAAAAATACATTCAAATGCCTTAATGGGTACAGGAGTGTCAACTAATAGTAAAGTCCTCATTGTTAATGATTTGAGTGTGTGATTGACAACCTTTTAACTCAGCACCACATCCCAAGAACATAAGAAAAAAAGAGGACCAAACTTGGGAAGTTGTGACACCATTTTTTAAAGAGGGAAAATAAAGAAAAGGCAGTGAGTTGGAGAAGACCAAAACAAGTCCGATGGAGAGCCAGGATGGAAGGTTAGTGGGTGGATCAGTATAGCTGCAGATTGAACAGAGGACGAAATTATATTATTTCACCTCCAGTAAGGCCATCCTGCCGCCTGACATGCTAGCCATGTCATATGGTCCAATGGTCAGGAAAATCAGGCAGTAATCTGAACAAACTGTGTTTTAGAAAAAGTCACCAAGGCAAGTTTAATTTAGTGATCCATTTTGTTCATGAAATTGCAACATTTAGCATTTGCAAAAGTGACTTAGATAACTGATTACAAAAAAGAGAGAGATGCTTTAAACAAGAATAAAAAAGTATTAAACTGTATCTCACCCATTTACCTTTCTTTCTACCTAAATCTACTGCTACAGAGCCACGTATAGCTTCAGGTGAAAGACCTAAATGCATCTAAAAGTAACATTACTCTAGACTGGGGCACACAGCATGTGATTATGATACTTGGATAATGATGGGGGAACTTTTACATTTTTTTTTTAATTTTATTGATTTTAGTGAAATCACACAACATTCCATACAAATAGATCAATTTTACAAAAATAGGATTTTTAAAAATAAAATAAACAGTGGATGTCCATGCTTAGAGGGAGAGGTAGATATATCTTAGAGGTATCTTACAGACAGACCTCAGTATGTGCGTCTCGGGAACTGCAGGTCTGACATTGTGGTCAGCAACACAGGAGCGCTGCAGGGGACTGTACTTTCTCCGGTCCTGTTCAATCTAAATACATCAGACTTCCAATATGACTCGGAGTCCTGCCACGTGCAAAAGTTCGCTGATGACACTGCTATTGTGGGCTGCATCAAGAGTGGGCAGAAGGAGGAGTACAGGAAGCTAATCAAAGACTTTGTTAAATGGTGCGACTCAAACCACTTACACCTTAACACCAGCAAGACCAAGAAACTGGTGGTGGATTTTAGGAGGCCCAGGCCCCTCGTGGACCCTGTGATCATCAGAGGTAACTGTGTGCAGAGGGTACAGACCTAGAAATACTTGGGAGTGCAGCTGGACGATAAATTGGACTGGACTGCCAATACTGATGCTCTGTGTAAAAAAGGTCAGAGCCGACTATACTTTCTTAGAAGCTTGGCATCCTTCAACATCTGCAATAAGATGCTGCAGATGTTCTACCAGACGGTTGTGGCGAGTGCCCTCTTCTACGCAGTGGTGTGCTGGGGAGGCAGAAGAAGAACGACGTCTCACGCCTGGACAAACTTGTTAAGAAGGCAGGCTCTATTGTAGGAGTAAAGTTGGACAGTTTGACATCTGTGGCAGAGTGGCGGGCATTAAGCAAACGTCTGTCAATCATGAAGAATCCACTGCATCCACTGAACAGTATCCAGGCAGAGGAGTAGCTTCACTGACAGACTGAGGAGATCGTTCCTCCCCCACACTATGCGACTCTTCAGTTCCACCTGGGGGAGTAAATGCTAACATTACTCAAAGTTATTGTCTGCTTTTACATGCATTTTTATTACTCTTTAATTTAATATTGTTTTTTTGTATTTGTATACTGCTGGATAATGTGAACTTCCCCTTGGGAGTAATAAAGTATCTATCTATCTATCTATCTATCTATCTATCTATCTATCTATCTATCTATCTATCTATCTATCTGTCTATCTATCTGTCTGTCTGTCTGTCGTAGGTATAATTTAGAAAGAGATAAATGGCCTGCATTCCAATAGAAACCTGCAAGAATTTGCACAACTGAAGTTGTGATAAATCTAATGTCATAGTTCACATTTAAGATGAATATAATGCTTCATTTCATAATCCTGCAGACTGGAAAAATATTACATATACAAAGGAAAATGCAATGAAGCATGGAAAGAGATGGAGAAATAGTGATCTGCATTTTGCTGTCTACCAGTATACATTACACCAGATTATATTAGTATTATTCACTATTTCAATAATGATTTGCAGTATGAAACATAAGTGAATGCAGTTACCCTATTCAATTAATTTTACTCATCAAGAAAAAAACACCCTGATGAAATATTAAATGGAAAATCAAGTTTACACACAAACACACATAATACTTTAGAAAGTAAAACAGACAAAAAAGCTAATTCTAAGCAAATGTATAAATATAGAAATACATTATAATAATTTATATTAACCTCAGCATATAAATTAAAATAAGCATGCAATTAATATTCATTTGTTTCTAAACTTGATCTGTTCTAAATGTATGTTTCTAAACTTGATGAGATGCATGGTAGTCAGCAGTACATCTCTGTTTAAAAAAAAGTTAACATTTCAAACAGATTTGAACCTGTTGTTTACTAAAAATGTTTTAATCATAGCATTCCTACTGTTATTTATTTACATGAAATACATTAAAACAGATCTCTTATAAGATCCAAGAAATAAAAATACTGTACCTTCATGTTTAAAAACATTGGTAAAAAAAAAGTATACTTTCACTTTATTCTTTGAAATTTAGTAATAATGAATACAAACTACATTTTTACCATGTACTATGTCCTAATTTTGATATACTGTATATAGACATTGTTTGTCCCATTTGAGTTGCTATAAAATGGGCAGCACTTTTAATATCATATCTACTTCACAAGAAGTACTTTCCTTCAATTGCAAACAGTATAAAAGTTAAGCCACACAATTACTAAAAATATATGATCATATACTTGTTGCCATTGACAAATCCTGGTAATCTTTACAATGTAGAAGTTGTCATGGCTCATTCTTAAGAGTGCTGTTGAGTTTGTCATCGTCTGAGCATAAAAGTCATGATGTTTTCTATTTTTCTTTCCTTGAGAACAGAATTACGTTTTTGTCAGGTAAAAGAAGATCATCAACATGACAGCGGATGATTTCTTATGTTTGTCTGCATTTTTATGTCCTATTGGCTTTTTTAATGGAATGCTACACTGAAAATGTTATCAGTACTATCATAATTTTTCAAATACCACTTCTTATTTTAAGCAGTTGTCTTTCTCTCTCTCTTACTGCTCAGTTTCTTGGACATGACAGACAGCATCATGTTCTTTCTTACTCTTACTAGATGTACTCAGTCATATTCTGCTCTGGCACTTTTACCACATTTTCCAACTCTAATAAAACTCTCTGCTCCCACGCTGGATATTAAATAACCAGTAATCAGAAGCACACATGGTCAGTTGAAGCTTTGATAGCTTCACGTTTGTTCTTTTTATTGCCAAAGCCTCTGAGTATTTCCTGACCACAAAATCTTCTTCATGCAGCCATCAAACACTTAGATTCCTAGATTACTTGCAAAGTAAATTATGGGAAATGCAAAAAATATTAAAGAAACATCACCAAAAAGAAGAAATGCTTTGATAACTTGCTAACACTTCACAATATAGGCTCATACACAAACCCATTACTACTTAGACTTGCACATTCATAAATATAGGCACAATTGGGTTAGTCATTGTAGTATAATAGCTGATTCTTTTAACATTTGGATTTTTTGTTATTTATTACCATTCATTTAACAACAATAGTTTTTCTAATTGTTCTCTCTTTTTCTTCCACTCAGGGCAGAAACTGAAAGAGGACTGTCAAGAAAACATATAATAGAAGGTAGGACACTTCTCATTTCCTTTACCTCAGTAAGTCATAAATCATTCTGTCCAATCTTCTTTGTAGTATCTACTATGATTCCATTGATCAAGAGTGTAAAACCCTGTTTGTCTGAAGACCAGGAAATAAACCTATAAAATGTGCATATTAGTAACTAAACCGTTGATGAAATATTTTAGAATTTTCTGTACTACAGTATTAATTTCACCTAAAACGTGATTTGAATCTCATCAAAGCCCTTGATAAAGACAGTTGGAGTAAAATATTCTTCGACTTTGTTGGAAGTATATGTGAACCTTTGGTCAAATCACCAGTATTAATAAACCTCAATAAATGAAATTACATTGAGATCCAACTTTGATGAGGCCTTTCCATATAAAGCAAAACACAAACTTTGGGTGTCACAATAAAAGTATAATCTTCGCATTGCAGGATTGTGGAGCTGAATCATGCCTTGATGAAAATAAACGTACAGTATAAGTTAACCAGACCAAGAGGTGACTCTGCTAAAGAGACATAAATATTTGCAGAAACTTTGGTGTGGTTTTTGAGCTTTGGTTGCTGTTTTCAAGGCAGACATTTTACAAATAACAAGTACAAAATTGCTACTCTGCTTATGAGTTACTGGGTAGATAATCTGACCCAGGAAGTCTCAAAAATACCAGTGTACAGACTAAGGTTCTGTGTGCCTGTGTTACATTGGATAATTTCAGTGTTCATATTTTAACACTGCCATGTAGGACAAAGCATTTCTCTCCTTTCTCTGTAATGGCCTATGAGACTTAAAGTGGCAAACCTGAGCTGTAGGCCCCCTTCACTCACACTTTACAATTAACTTCAGTCAAAATGTGAGTTCTTTTTGAAACTTGTACACTGAGCGTCATTTTGGAATCCTACATCTACGTCTCTTTCTGATATGATTATATTAATCACAATTGAATGTTACTGGTGCCTATATTTCCAGGGTCAGAGATGTCTTAGTTATGTACCATTTACCCTCCTGAGGCCTCATGTATAACAACTTGCTTGGATTACACACAAAAGATTTACTTATGGTTGTAGAGCAAAAACATGATATGCACAAAACAAATTTATAATCAAAGTTATATAACAACCGTATGTTACATACCATGGCAAATTCCTGTTAAATTTCAAATCAACTTAAAATTATGTGCTTGTGTAAGCGCTTTTAGCCCATCCCTGTTACTTCCTGTCAGTAATCATAATAGGGTGTAAAAGCACCTTTTTTGAATATTCATGATCTGATCACCATCTAAATTTGGCAGTAATGCGCCAAAGAAAGTAAAAACCCTCAGTAAAGAGAGGAAGAAGGAGAAGTGATTTCTTTACTACAAACCACAGGAGAATGCAGAAAAGGAAACTTCAGTGAATGTGAATTTAAGATATTAATGACTAAAGTGAACCAAAAAACATTCTTCTTGATTGTCCCTCTGCAGGAGTCACAAATAAACGAAAAACACAAGAGTAGGACCAAGTGACAGCAGCTGAATGGAAAAAGCAATAGCAATGTGCCATTATGCAGTGCCCATACCGCTGTCAGTACCCTGCTTATGACACAGGCTATGTGTACAAAACTGCAAGATATTGAGAACATTTAAAATCATTTTGACCAGTAAATGTCAATGTTACAATACATACAATTCTCTTTACATTCTATGTACAACATCCAAACATGCTATTACAATGCGGCAAACCTTTGTAGAGCTGTACAGCAGTGTGCTGCCCAACAAATCCAAATACTCCCTTCTACGTTTTAATGAACCAGTAGTCCAATTTGTCATCGATCACATGAAGTAATAACTTTCATTATATTTTCTCTCCTTTGGTGTGCCCACTATCACTTGAAAGAAAAATTATACCAGTTGTCCATAATGTAATTACAGTCCTATAGATTAGCTTACTTACCAAGAGACCAACCATCAAACTCAGCATGACCTCGATGTCTGCTTCTCACACTGCTGTTTTATAAAATAAAGGAACCATGGGTTGAACCAGGCCAGCTCACAACAATGTTAGTCAGACACATTGAGCATTACATATTATTTGTATATAGATTGAATAAAGGCGCTTTTTATTTACAAAAGTGACTATTACATTAGGAAAATCACCCTTTGATATCAACCTGCTCTCCCTGATCGTAAGGTAATTGTATGTCTTAATTAGCATCTTAATCATACCTTCATATACAGATGGCATGACACGACTCAGGGATGACTGTGAGTCAACCAGTTCACACTGAAAAGCACTTGTTGCCAAATACTCCACAGTTGTTGAAACCTGTAACAGAACGGGGCTTGTGTGATTTCTGCATGGTGGTCTCTGTAATGTAGATTTTATTTCAACACTCAACTCCAGGATGATCGCTCTATGAAGCTTAAAACAGCTTATAAGCAAGTCATTATCATCAGCCAAAATTAATCGTGATCCCTGCAAATTTACTCCTTTCTTAGTCTGCAATTGACGATATCATCCAAAAAGATCTAACGCTGCCATTGCCGTTTGTTGACAAACAATTCAGAGTACATCCTTTTTATAGACATGATGGATAGTTAACACACTAAGGCAATAAACATTAAGTGTATGGATTAGGCATTATTACCAACACTGAAGACAGCTTTATTGAGAGAATGTGTCAACTGTTATATAAGTAGTGAAATAAATATCTGAATGTGACTGATGCCTCAATGAAACGTGAAACAAAATGAGATTTTCTGTTCACTTTATTGTCTAGCCAGTTGGGGGCACTCCAATTTCATGTTTTATAAACCACAACTTTTGCATAAGAAATGGCTTATTCACATTTCTGCGTATAAACAGTCTATACATAAGGCCCCTGCTCAGTGAGCAAAATAATCAGAACTAACCTTTGCCAAACTTGATGGAGAAAAATTTGCACCAGTTATCGACTAAAAGGTTTGGTTTATTTTGCCCAAGAAATCAATGGAAAATGTTCACTCATTCCTTTATAACCAACCTTCAGCACTAGTTACCTGCCTTCTGCCCACTTTCTACTTAAGAAAAAGACTTTATTTTATCTACAGCTGTATATCAGGAACTCTTGTCTAGGGCATGGCCCATAACAAAGGCTGGAGCAACCCTTCTACTACAAAGGCTAATCTAATGCAGGACTGCAGATGCTGAAGACGTTGCATTGAGTGCATCCTTGCTAAAGGACAGTAAGGTGTATAAGCAGGAGAGACTGTAAATAAAAGCAGAAGACTCATCTCACTGAAGACTAAAGATGAATGATCACCACCTCTTTGCAGGCTTATTTTATTCTAGCACATCCCAAAGACTGTGCAGTGATGCAGTATAGTCAGCAACAATAAGACGCAACCAAAGCCCAGAGAAAAAAGCATCTGAACAATGAACAATAAAGTGCACTCAGCAATCTTCCAAATATTTCAGAAAAGGGATTTTTAATGGGCCCTAAAGGAAATAAAGATAAAGCATTGACTCCACATTTTGATATGACAGGAACCAAATAAACAATAAGTACAGTCCTGCTTTATACTTTAGTGCAGAGGCTGATGCTGTAACTTCGTAGTTTAGGTAAAGCCAGCAAATGATCTTACAAGTGTGTTTCTAGCCATTGGTATTACTGTAACTAAAAGCAATAATGTTTGTGAAAGGTACAATTTTAACATTTATACATGGCCGTGGGTCCCGACAGGGTTGAGCTCCCCAGCTTCTTCTCCGTGGCCCTGATGGAATCCAAGGGGGCTGCCCTCTTACACCCAGGGAAAAACAGTGCCCCTCTCATAGTCCGACCTTCTTCCAGGCATCCCGTTAGGGCAAGAACCCTGGTCGTCTGCCACAGCATATATCTATCACCTACTAATGTTATGTTATTAATAAACTGTATCATTTAATGTAGTGTGTTAAGAATGTTTGGTTTGTTTATCACTATCTCTGAACCACAAAAAAAGAAAATGAATGCTGATCTGTGTATATCTTCATTAATTTATGACTATGTTCTTAAATTTAAACAAACTTTCCCAATAGTTCTAGTGAAACACTGATAGTATTGGTATGAATTGCAAAATATGAAGGCGAAAACCACTACAGTCCAAAAACACCATAGCTGGCTTCCTCAAGTTTGCAACAGACACCTTTTTTATTCCAGACCATTATTGTGCAAAAATGGTAAGAGAGCATTTAGAAGGAGTTGCCATTAATGAAAAGTGGTCCTTTTGGCAAGAAAGAAACTCTGCATTCCAACAAAGGAACCCACGTCTAGCTATAAAGCATACTGGTGGATTTATAAAGGTTTGAGTTTGTCTGAATTGGCTAGCTGCAGCAGCAGTCTTTGAGGAAATGGTGAACTCTGGGGCTTACTAGCAAGTCATGCAGGAGAATGTATGCATGTCTGTTGATGGCCTAAAACTTAACAGAGTATGAGTCATGCAGCATGATGACAAAACTAAATGCACAAGTAACTACTGCAGAATGACTAAGTCAGAAGATATTTTGCTTTTGTGAATTGCCAAGGCAAAGCCTTGACCTCAGCCACCTCGTGCAGTATGTAACATAACCTAAAAACAGTTCATTCAAAACAGTCAAGAAAGTAAATCAGTTGAAGTAGACCAGTAAAGAACTCTGAGCTCAAATGTTGCAGAGCTGATGAGCAGGATTAATCGATGGAGAAAGCAAACATGCTACACTCACCACTACTGCTATAGGAAGTAAAAGTAGTTGTGAAATTAAGAGTCACTCCCCCTTTTTGATAAAACCATGGTTGTTAGATCACTGATCAAATTAATTCATTATATAGTACATTTTTGTTTGTTCTTATTCTTTTTTATGAGAATTTAGAAAAATAATAAATCATAATACAGACAAATTAAAAAGATTTATCTCCATCTCCATGTAATTTCATTCCATACCTTTTTTGAGATAGCAAGGCTGAGTTTAGACTTTGGAGAGGAGAAGCAGACCTTGTTTCTTCTGGTTTGTACTTTTTTGTTCACATGGCATCTGTTTCTCTTGTTTTGCAGGCCTAAAGGCATCTTTAGAGCGTCTACAGTTGGAGTATGTCGATGTGGTTTTTGCCAACAGGCCTGATCCCAACACTCCTATGGAAGGTAGGCTTAGCAATACAAGATAATGATTTCCAAATCACTTTTTGGATTGTCAGTATCCATTTTCATGTTAGCATTCATATCCATTTATCTTGTCTTTTCTTTTTGAACTGTCCACTTTGGAATGTAGGACAAAGGTTGAGGTCAGCATTTGTAAAATGAGTGTAGCTGAACTTAAAAGCTGATATGAAGTAGCATTCAGAGAGTTAACCCTGACAATATTAACAATTAGGCATTTCTAGAAATGCCAGTTTGATTGTCCCATGTAACTAGTCCGTGGTGATACTAATACATGGCAGATAAATAAAAGATGGAGGTTGATGTGGAATAGTTTTTGTGTTATAGTAAAGCATTTCACAAAAGCAAGCTTATAGCTTCTTGGTAAAATATAAAGAACCTCAGCAGCCCTTAAAATTAGTTGCATCTATCAACAGTTTGGGAGCTTCGGGGCAAAAATTTCTGTGGTCTTCAAGTAGTTTCAATAGAGTTTCCTTGGTAGTAAGGTCAGTTATAGTTCATAATAGGATACTTATGATTCAAGGCCATTGGCATGGTGATGTTACATTTTATGCACTTCTTTGGGTGTTCCACTGACCACTTGTAACACAGTTGCCATAAGAATGACACCCTATCTCTGCCATTGTGGAAAATGTGATCCCAGCTGATTAGGTATCCTAAACTGTAGAACTGGAGTTCATACTACTGTACAGGTCTCACATTTTACAGTAAAGCAGATATCTAGCCCACTGATTAGATCCTCTATATAGATTTATTTTGTAACCCTTTTCTATAGTTTAATATTAAAATCTTCTATCTAAATATGATCAATTCAAGGCACCATTCCACAGTTTATTATGCAGAGAAGAAGCCCATTGGAATCTGAATAGAAGATCACTGGGAACTGTGAAATTTGTCAATAAAGGATATGAGGTTAATTAGCCTATAGGTTTAAGTCACATTTGAAGCAGTAAACGGTTCTTTTTGTGAATCTCTTTCTTGTCACCAGGAGACCCATTTAGTACATCAAAGTCCAGAACATTCATCATCGAAGGTACACAGTACCCTCAATCCAAGCATTGCCCCTCCTGTTTCTGAGGCATTTTATGGCATTAACCTTATTTCTTGTGTTTCTGTATTATTTACCTTTTTCACTAAGACTTTTAAATGATAATGATATGAATTTATGAAAACCATAAAATGCTTTAAAATTCTATTCTTTTTTCTAACATCTTGCAAGTAAAATTTAGTCAGGAATTCAAAATAACCCAAAGTCTTTAACAAACAATGCAGTAAAGGTGCTAATTTTTAAACAATTTGCAACAGTCTTTGCTATTCCATTCATTTCTCATTATTTTAATCCATTTGTATATAACATTCCCAAAGCTGCTTAATCCAATTCAGAGTCATGGGGTTAAACCATTTGTATTACTTTGAGTCATTATCTTTTAATGCCTTTATTTAATTGCAGTGCATGAAATTCTTCAGTTTACCTACCTGCCTAGAAAGTTAAAAAAAATAAAATAAAATATAACCAGTGATATTCCATCATTTGAAAACCCCCTAACCTTCGTCCTTAATTCATTCATTTTTCCATATTCTGAATTTATTTCCTTTAGCTGGTACTGCTGAGTCCAGCCATTTTGGGTTAAACATGAACATCACATTCAAGCACACACGGTGTTTATTTATTTATTGACAGATTTCGTGAACTACAGTGCCTTGAAAAATATTCAACCCAAACCTGTTCTTTATTTTGCTTTTTCTAATTTCAACTTTAAAAATAGATAGTAGATAAAAATAGATACAGTCTAGAAAATTATGCAAAACATCCATCCATCCATCCATTTTCCAACCCGTTGAATCCGAACACAGGGTCAAGGGGGACTGCTGGAGCCAATTACAGCCAACACAGGGCACAAGGCAGGAACCAATCCCGGGCAGGGCGCCAACCCACCGCAGGACACACACACACACACACACACTAGGGACAATTTAGAATCGCCAATCCACCTTACCTGCATGTCTTTGGACTGTGGGAGGAAACCAGAGTCATGTCACATTAAATGCAAAGCACCAAAAACTTCCAACATTTTAAAGAAAATGAAAAATTGAAAACAACATTTTAAAGAGTTTTCATCCACACGACAATTGGATGTAAACAGATTTAATCTCAAAAATGCTATATAATATGTTACCTCACAAAATTAGTTGCACAGTGTGTTGATGGGACTCTGCCAGCGTGTGTAATTAGTGGAGGAGCTGATTGAGATTAATCTGTGAGGATAAATACTGCCCTTCAACTAACCCCCGACAACCCCACCCCCCACCCCCAAATAAACGAACCGCCCCTCCATGCTTTATATAATTCAATACTATGGCAGAGACCTAAAAGAAAGCTTCAGAATGAGTACAAAGAGAATTAGGGATCTATTTATAGAGAAGCACACGAACAACCCTCAGAGCTCAGTGCTTTCTATTGTCCAGAAGTGGGGACAAATATGAAACTGCTACACTGTCTACATCTAGCCTTTCCTCTAAATTTATCTCAGACAGCAAGGACACTTCTTAAGGAAGCAACTCAAAAAAAACATTTAATGAATGGTCTGCATTGTAAAAGAAAATATGTGGATCACAAACAAAATTCCTCAATGTAATACATCAAAACTCTAAGCTATGACAGTTTTAAATGTGAAGTTATTGATATCTATCTTTTTGAATTGTAGTTTAGTCCTGTTAGATGCTCTCTCTTAATAGTGAATACAGTTTTATTTGTACATCAAATGTATATGATTAAAGGGCAGAGTAATTATACCAGAAGTAATGAAAAGATTTCACCAAGCCCAGCACTAATCTAAGAGAAAAATATCCTGTAGTTTCTCATATATTTTCCAATATTTTCAGAAGAAAGAGAGAGAGACATACTGACATCAACCTTTTGTTTTGTTTTACTTGAAGAACTTCAGTGTGGAGTTAGTACCGTACTTTTCTTTAGTTTTGCTGAAACTAGAATTACTCCTTTCTTTCTTTCTGTGCTGCAGCAGACCGGGAGGCTGCCCATTTCTTATTTTTTGTTCATAATTCTAGTTTAGGAGAAGTCCCTTGTTTTTCTGCCCCCCTTTATTAATGGGAGATATTAGTCCTTATGGTGCACTTCTGGATTTTTCTTTCAGTCTTTAATTGAGTTATTGGATGACTTTGGTTTGCAGAGATGGAAATACAAGTCATTGATATAATGCTTTCTGTCCTTTCTGGATCAGTAAAGAAACTACCCAGAAATATGTACAAGCCTGTAAGATCAGTTTGCACAACACTTATACTAACTTTTCAAACTGAACCCCATTCTGCCTTTCTATGTGAACTGGCTTGCACTGGTAACACGCTATAATTTTTTTGCAAGATGATGGCTGCTGACTCAGCACCTGTTTGTGAATAATCCCTGCCTGTGCTGTGCCCGTGTTTGGTGGGCAGTTATGTTTAGTTGCATGACCTGCCTGGTTAGTTTCACCTTGGCTGTGTATGTCCTGTATGTCTCCATGTGCTTCCCTTCTTTCTCTTTCCTGTGGCCCTTATTTCACTTGAAGTCAGTAAACTAACTTGACTTGCATGTGTCAAATGCCTCAGCTTTATGCTGCCCAGCACTTAAGACCTCTGGCCAAGCTTGGTGCAATCTCATATTAATTTTGATTAGCCTTGGCATGTTCTTTGATTTTGTGCTTTATTATGATTAGAGTAGAAATGCTGCTATCTCATTCAGAGATCTTTGACTGGATTATTCTCAACCATCCCTGGAGACTTTAATTCAGTAAGGTGGAAGACCATATATGTGGTACAGTGTTATCACCGGTGAAGCATTATGTAGTCAGTATGTTTCCTTATTTCACGTAATAAGACAATCCGTCATCCCGACAAGGATCTCAGCAGTGGCCTGCATGTAACAAAAAGGATGAATCAGCTGATGTGGACATCTGGATCTATGCTTTACCAAGAGAAGAGAACTGCAGTGTATCCTCCTGCACCTTCAAGTATGCCTTTTCTGGAGAGTGCTTTTTTTAGTTTTTAATCTAAAAATGGGAATAATAAGAAATTAATTTAAAAATTTGCAGTGTTTGTAGTAATGTTTGAGGTTTGCTTACATGAATAGGTCTGGGAGCTAGGGATTTCAACCATTCCCCAGACTGTGCTTCTTCCAGCTGACAGATACAGTCGCAGTCTGACGTGTTCATACACATAGTGTGAGTTCTTTAAAGGTCACTTTATAAACCCTCCACATTTTTTCTACTAACAAATTATAAATTTGGCAAATAATTCAAGACATCTACTTTGTGCAGGGCAAAAGTAGTTTTTTTCCAACAAGGTTCACAGACAGATTATTTAATTTTTTTATTGATTATATGACAATTCCACTTGGTCACAAGTTTACATACATTTTATTAACTGTGCCTTTAAACAGCTTGGAAAATTATGTCAAGCCTTTAGGCAATTAGCTTCTGGTAGCCTATTAGCCTAACTGGAGTCCACATGTAGATGTATGTTAAGGTCTACTGTCAAACTCACTGCCCCTTTACTTGACATAATGGAAAAATCAAAAGAGTTCATCCAAGACCTTTGAAAAAATTTGCGGCGCTCCAAAAATCGGGCACATCCTTGGGAACAATTTCCAAATGCCTGAAGGTTCCACTTTCATCTGTACAAACAATAATATGCAAGTATAAAAACCATGGGACCACACAGCTGTCATGCCACTCAAGAAGGAGATGCATTCTGTCTCCTAGATAAGATATCCTTTGCCAGGAAAAGTGCAAATCAATCCCAGAACAACAGCAAAGGACCTTGTGAAGATGCTGGAGGAAACAGGTAGACAAGTATCTGTATTCACAGTAAAATGAGTCCTATATCGACATAACCTGCTCAGCAAGAAAGAAGCCACTGCTCCAAAGCCACCATAAAAATGCCAGACTGCAGTTTGCAATGGCACATGAGGACAGAGACCTTACTTTCTGGGGAATTGTCCTCTGGTCTGATGAATCTAAGATCAAAGTGTTTGGCTATAATACATCTTGCCTGAAGAAGGGGCCTGAGTTGCCTCGAAAGCTTGCATATTGTAATCTTTTTAATTAGCCAATAAAAGGTGTCATTTTGCTTGGCTTTTCTATACATTCATAATGGCTAACACGGTACAACACCCTAGTACTATGTTTGGAGGAAAAAGGGTGATGTTTGCATGCCAAAGAACACCATTCAAACTGTCAAGCATGGGGTTAGGAGCATCATGCTGTGGGGGTGCTTTGCTGCAAAATGGACTAGTTCATGTCACAATACAGATGGTATTACGAAGAAGGAAAACTGATGAAGGTATACTGCAGCAGCATCCCCAGAATTGATGCTCAGTCACAAATGGGTCTTCCAAATGGACAATGACCCCAAGCATACCTCAAAGTTGTGGAAAAATGGCTTAAGGGCAACAAGATCAAGGTATTGGAGTGGCCATCACAAAGCCCTGACCTCAATCCAATTGAAAATGTGTGGGCACAACTGAAAAAGCCTGTGTGAGAAGGAGGCCTTTAAACCTGCCCCAGATAACTCAGTTCTGTCTGGAGGAATAGGTCAAAATTCCAGCAACGTATTGAAAGAAGCTCGTGGAAAACTACCCAAAACGTTTGGCTCAAGTTAAACAATTTAAAGGCAATGCTACCAAATATTGACAAAGTGTATGTAAACTTTTGACCAACTGGAGTTGTGTTATAGTCAATAAAATGTAAAATATTCTGTCTGTGAATTTTGTTGAAAAAAAATACTTTTTCCCTTTACAAAGCCGATGTCTTAAACAATAGGCCAAATTTATAGTCTATTAATATAAAATCTGTGTAGGGGTTATAAAGTGAGTGTTAAAGAATTCACCCTAACTGTATATAAACTTCTGACTCCAACTATAAATTTAGGAGATACCAGAACAAGTACTAGATGACTGATGTGCATGTCTGAATTATGTATGGAAAATCTAGGATACATTACAAAAAGTAAAAATAATGTAAAGGTGATTGTGTGAAACAAGTATGAGACGTACTGAGCAGCTTGTTTGTTTTGACGAAAGATACAGTGGATACCAGGTAAACATTAAGTGATGTTTGGAGTAGTGGTTGGGAGACAATCTTGACTGATTCACTGACTGCCAAGTTCTGTTTGGATAAGTCCTCAAAGCAGTTTTGACAGTATCTCTACCAAAATCCCTAAACCAAAGATCGACTATAAGAAAACAGTGCAAAACAAATACACACCTCCATGCCTATTTGATTAAATCCTTTCCTACCCCATTTTCTCTCTTTCCATTTGTCTGTTTTCTGTATTTTTGACAGAAACGGTCAGAGCTATGACTCATGTGATCAACCAAGGAATGGCCATGTATTGGGGAACCTCTCGATGGAGCTCCATGGAAATAATGGTAAGAAACCTAAGTTGCATTCTGAATACTTTCTTGGAGAGTTTTGTTTACCTAAATAAACAAGGCAATTTGCTTTTAAACCTGAAGAATAACTTCCATCCCAACACAGATATGCATCCTAATGTTTATGAATGCAGAAAAATTCTTAACAGACATTTTCTTAGTCAGCTGCATCGTGTTTTGGAGAAGCCCAAAGTGTTAAATAAACTTGAAGCTAAATGTATTAATAGCAAACTTCTTTTAATTTTATTTTTTTTTATTTTACCTCTCTCATTTCCCAACTTCCATTTCTCTTTGCAGGAAGCATATTCTGTAGCACGACAATTCAACTTGATCCCACCCATCTGTGAACAGGCAGAGTATCACATGTTTCAAAGAGAAAAGGTTGAAGTGCAGCTCCCTGAACTCTTCCACAAAATAGGTACTAAAGCCAACCTCAGATGGGTAATAGGTTAAAGATGTTAAGATATTTCGGCACAAGGATCTGAAGGCTCATTCATCAGGTCAATAGAGGTATCTTGCTAGTCTTGAGTGACGCTTGAAATAAATTTACATTGTCACATGGGCCTAACATACAACGGTAAGTCGAAAAAATATCCACCACAGTGTTTTTTATGATGTTGGCTGCAGCAGTACTTGTGCATGCATGTATGAACTTTGTCCAAGTTGTGGCACCTCAGGGCTAAACTGGTCTGGCTAATTGTTGGCGTGTTATACTGTTGCTAATGTGGCCACTCCTGTTTCTGTATGCAGCAAAGAACAGCAACATACTGTTAATCTGATTTTTGTGGGCTGAGGATGTATCAGGAGTACACATTCATTGTCAACATTTAGCACAGTATGAAAATAATACTTTGCCTAATCAAAGAATGATCTGTTCACCCTTCCATGTCTGATACTGCTGATGATGTTGAATGTGCCCATGTCATAGTTTTGGAAAACAAGCATGAGATTGATCAAGTATGTTATTAGCCAAGGAGATCATTTTGAAAAATGATGCTGAAAAAAACTCTATTTTATTTCTTTTTTTTTTCTCTACAAATATATTAAAATTACATTTTCACTTACATTCATAAGTGTGCTAGCAAAACTCAACTATGGCCAGTGTATTTTTTATTAAAATGAGAATGCAATTAATGAGGACCTGTAACAATATTCAGAAACTATGCAATCTCATCAAAAGATTATTTACTATCCCAGGTATATCTGTTCATTATTAAATAATATAGATACAAATGTTAGTCATTTGTGAATGTTCTACTGTAAAATCAAGTCATAGAGTGCCATTCTTTTTCTCTTCCTATTCTTTTAAAAAATGTTAAGAAAGACATCAACCAAATATTACGGATTTACTGCTAAATCCTTCTGAGGTCTTGTAAGTAACAGAGGAGCCATGTTAGCAAACTCCTGAAATACACATAAAGCAAAACTGATGTAAAAATGCTGATTCAATTGCAATTTTCTTTAGGTCAGATGACTTAATGGCTGGTCCATCACCACTTAGACTGAGACTGACCTCTCTGTGCTTCATAGTTTAAAACGCGTTCACTTACATATTCAATTGATTCTTTAATAGCATGAGAGTGCCTTAGACCTCCTCACAATGTCGCAGAAAAACTGCATAAGACGTTTCACTATATATCATCAACATATATACACATTTTTATGTTTTCATCTAATAATTTAATGTGTGTATAGCAAACATTGAGAAAGGAAAACATTTATATATGGAAAGCAATCAAACACTGACATACATAGGACAACACTAACATTTCTTACCCACCACATCGGGGATGGCAGAGAATCTACAGTCAGCTGCTGGCAAATATAATCTGGTTGTCAGCCTGTGTTCACCTCTGTTATGTGTATGTGGTATCCTGGGAGATTGAGGTCATGTCTTCCTCAGTTTATGAAATAGCATCTCTTGCTCCTAACATTTTACACAAGGAACTGATTTAGTAAAAAAGAATGTGGGTGAAGTTGTTCAGTCGCCCAAAGAAAGGGAAAACAACACATTACCACTGTAACTTGTTAAAAGTAAGCCATTTTAGTCTACATACACTCAGATATTTAGTGTTACCTGTAGTTCTTGGAGGCATGTACATTCTGTGTGTGTCCTAATTCTATTTTTTGATGCTAAACTGTCTCTTTCCTTTCAGGGGTGGGAGCCATGACGTGGTCCCCACTGGCTTGTGGTATAATTTCTGGAAAATACGACAGTGGGGTACCACCCTACTCAAGGGCCTCGCTAAAGGTATCCTCTGGTCATGACCTTTTTATTGATCTATTCTTCAGAGCACTAGAAGTACTACTTACTATGGTACTAAAATAAACTCTCACAGTTAGGATGGGGCTTGAGAGAAGGGTGGGGGATGAGCATCTTTTAAAAACAAAAATTATACTCATTTTAATTTGGTAATACATTTCTTTGGCCGTTGATTTGTCACCAGTAAATGGCTCCTATGGAACTCTGTGCTCTGTAATGCGTCCCTCTTGAGCCTCTATACTGTGTGTTTTGGCAGGGATACCAATGGTTAAAAGACAAGATCCTGAGTGAAGAGGGCCGGCGTCAGCAGGCGAAGCTGAAAGAGTTGCAGGCCATCGCAGAGAGGCTGGGCTGCACACTGCCGCAGCTAGCCATTGGTGCGCGTAAAACTGCTACTCTCTCTGTGTCTGTCTGTCTGTCTGTCTGTCTCTCCATCATTATGTCTGTACTGTATGTCTAGGAACTTAAAGTCCTCCAGAAACAAACAACTTGTGTTGTTAAAATTGTTTTGTTTTTTGTCAAATCAGGCAAGATTTAGGCATAGTTTTTAGAAATCTTTCAATCTTGCCTAACTACTGCCTGATTTCACCAAAAAGCATGGCAAAATGTATCGGTAGTCTCCTTAGAAAATGATGATCAAATTAGAAATGAAGATCCCAAGTCAGATGAATGAGGCAAATGTAAATGAAGCTAAAATTCATAAATACTCATTATTTTCAAAAGTAAATGAGGATTTTAAAAGAACAGAAGAAAGAGTGATGCAAATATTTAAATGGTTTTAAAAAATAATTACTTGGTAAGATTCTTTTAGAGGAGTAGAGCTTGTCATATTCTTTTTATACAATTTCCACTGTTTATTTTGTTATCTTCTTTCCTGTTTCTAATAGCCTGGTGTCTGAGGAATGAAGGTGTCAGTTCAGTTCTTTTGGGGGCATCTAACACAGACCAGCTAATGGAGAATATTGGTGCAATCCAGGTCAGTCTCAGGACCATAGACAGACAGCGTAGGGATGTCTGCTCATTGTTGATTTCTTTCTTTCATTAATTTATTCATGCAGCCATGAATCAAGCACAATATTCTATTCACATCTGAGAGAATGTGATATTGCAAAAGCTTGTACTTCAACTTCAACAGGCTGAATTTGTTTTCCACCATTGCTATAGGCTGTTTTTTAGATGTCAGAATTGTACTTTATTATATAATTATGTAAATAAATGAACACTGCATGTGATAGTTTTATCATTATATATTCTATATATAACTATATACAGTCCAAAGCAACCAGTTGCCTAAATTTGCAAGTTACAATATCTCTTAAAATGCTAATGCTGTTCTTTTTGCCTGTTGCTGCAGACTACGTGATACAGCTTGTGCTTCTTATTCTCATAGGTGTATGGAAAATGATAGAGTGTGAATGAGTTTATAACTCAAAGAGAAAGAATTTTTAAAAAATATTCTATACATCTGTCCCCATACTCGTTAGCTCGAAATCACTCTCTGGAGAAAACAATTTGAAATGCTTGCTTATAGTCAGTAGTATACACCAGTATGCACTTGTTTTTTAAATCTGGCAACCACAAGAATATCCAAGGTGCTCCCAGTGTTCAGTCTCTACAGTAGGTAGTCTTCCCAAAAGATAGTTGAAAGAATTTATATGGTGATATCGCAATTATATTTCAGGACATTTCAGCAAAACTCTCATTGTTACTTTCTTTAGACAGCTCAAATTTATCACCTAGCAGTGCAGAATC
This sequence comes from Polypterus senegalus, assembly GCF_016835505.1. Taxonomy (NCBI): domain Eukaryota; kingdom Metazoa; phylum Chordata; class Cladistia; order Polypteriformes; family Polypteridae; genus Polypterus; species Polypterus senegalus. The sequence goes on along the minus strand of NC_053159.1, from coordinate 64,906,955 downwards.
TAATTCATCAACAATACACTAAAACATTGCAGAGTTTTTTTGCTTGTTTTTTTTTCTTTTTGTTTGACAAGAGTGACGGTTGGTGTTTGATGTCACTCTATAAGGAAAATAAACGCTTACAACGCACAGGGCTCCATTGGCCGATAAAAATCAAACTATACCTGTGACTTTTGTTGACATTTAGTCTTATCCCACTTGATGTTAACTTTTGTCAATACCCAGCCTCTACCCTTCATATCTATTTTCATCAAAACCTGCCCACTACCCTTCACGTTGACTTTTGATGACACCTACTATGAGAGCGTTAAGGATAAAGAAAAGTTAGATTTATCTATAGATTTAAAACAATATGGCTTAAATTATTTGTTTTTAAATAAGAAATATTCAAACAATAAAATAATTTGAATTCATTTCTTAAATATCAATAATAAAATTAAAGGCAGTGTTTAATAATTGTGGGTTTTTTGCCATGCTGTTACTGCCCTGTATTCACAACTGCTCTAAATCCTCATATCAGCCCTCATGGCGATCTCCTCAGTGAGGCTGGGGCCATTTGTAAGCACAGGGGTTTCATCAGTTCTAAAGACACACAAGTGTTTGATGACAAACTTAACAGTTAAACTTAAGGTTGTGATTCTAATAGCTACTGAACAAGCACCTTCTCTCAAAACAAAATTACCTGACATCTGCTTTATAGAACTTTGTGTGGATTCATGTGCGTGAAAGTATATGTAGCTGCCTTTTCCCAAAATTACCAAAGTTCAACAGCTCTTGTGTAAAAGTTATTAAGTTCTGTTCAAAGCTTATAAATCTTGTTACATTTCTAATCATTATGAATCATTTCTAAACGTTTCTAAACCATTTAAGAATGGTCAGAAAACTGTATGCCTATCCCATTTCTATGTTGAAAATGGGTCTGTTAAGCCCCTGTGCACTGGGACCTGATCTAAACAACAACTGACTCAATTATCACACTGTACTGTATCTTAGTTATAGCAAGAAAGTTCTATCTCTTATTAACTTACAGGGTGTAAAAGGCTATACCATTGTCTATCGTAATGATTAAGCAAACGCTAATATGAATTTAACTTAACTTATTGCATTGACTTTCTAAGATTGGCTCTTACAGTATATGTATACCAAAAAACAGGAAAATGCATACAGCAAGAAAAAATCTGATTTATTAAACCAGCCATTGCACATTTGTACACAACTTATCATATATAAAACACAATCATCATTAAACATAAATATGTATACATGAATGTGCCTCGAACCTCACCTGTTTGCCACCCTGAAACAGCCGTACATAGACTATGCTACCCAACTTTGTACATATGCAATCACGATACTACAGACCTGCACTGGAAACATGGCAGCCTCCCTCCTGATGCATCCTAACACTGCTGAGCATGCCAAGAGCTTGAGCAGCACTGTAACAGCCCTACTTTGCCTTCTAGGTATCGAGGAGGCAGTATCTGATCGGGTTGTCACTTTTACCTGATACATGTAGTGGCATTATTACAGGTACAATGAATAGTATAGGACATAGTTGAAACTGAGGGCTCAGCCAGTTACCTTACCAAGTTTTCACGTACAGCCCAATCAGCAAGTCGTCTGCCAACACTAAGTTGCCTCAAAATAAAAGATTGACCCAGTGCACCAGGGCTTTTGGCAGTTTCATTTTGATATTGCAAATTAAGCGTGTTTTAATGAAATGTAACTGCTTATGGTTAACAAAAGCAGCTTCATTCTCATTATGCAATATGAGTGCAGTCAAATGCCCTGACGGCATTGGGAAAACCAGACATTGCTGCAAATTTCCATTTTATATTGCTTGTACACCCACACAACGCAAGAATTGAACGGAGTCTCTTCAGTTGGTTTACGGCTCCCAGCACGGGGGACATGATGGAGCTGAAGGTTGGCTGAGATTCCTGACCTGCCAGCCAGTTTCCTCTGGGGGGTGGCTGTTGCCAGAAAGCCAGCTGTTGTTAAAACCTACATATGAAAACATAGAGCCTGATTTCGGGTGGTTTGTCTTTCTAATGTCAATTTAGCATATACTTCTAAGAAAAGGCTTTTTAACCCTAAATCATCCCATAAGTCAGTCAACATCATTGGTGAAAAACTTCTTCCTGTCTGTAAATGCTTGTTCCCTACATTTTTGACCATTTGCACAGTCTTCAAGCAGCACCAAACAAGCTATATTGTGTCAGACACTAAGCTATGAATAGGGTGTAGGACATGATCTGTATTGTTGATAAGTGAATGCATTGCTTTCTAATCCTTAGAAGTGATACCAGGTTGTCCAAATAAACTGACAAAAAACAAAAAAGTTCTTTGTGCAAATACGCAGCATTGGTCCTCTTAAAGGGGAGCTAGAATGTAACGTATACATCAGATACATCATTTCGGAAATGTATTTTTTTTTGTCATGTCAGTGCACATTATAATAAAGGCTCAGTGATATGAATTATTATAGATGTGAGTAATAATTTAGCTGGTTTGGCTGCATTTCCCTACTTGATCAAGGCTGTTGCTATTTCCCCCTTTCTCAAAAAAGTTGCCTACAGATTGGTCGGAGTTGACATAAATATACGCATTTTATCCCATCAAGTTATCTTTTATCAGTGGCTAAGCACTTGACTCCACGTTTTTCAGCTTTTGCCTCAAAGTTTTCTCCTACTTCACCAACTAGTTCTACGTGTTTAACCTTTTTCAGACTCTCTCTACTGAGGTTATAGATGACAGTGGTGTTGGGCAGAATGTTAAGAATTAGCTATACAGGAGGATTACATTTTTTCTGTATATGTGCTTAGTATGAATAGCTGAGCAACACAGAAGTGTTAAAGAAGATCTTCTGCTAGACCTCAAATGGTGCAGTCTTTTCAAACTCACAGTTCTCTGTGTTACTGTTATTTATCAGTCTCTCCCAGCAGCAGTTCATGTTGGCCTTGCGCTCCTTGATTGACAGTTTGTTTATTTGTTTATTTGTTTTTTTAATATAAGATGTTTCGGCACCCACCATCTTTTGCAGTCCTTTCTGAGGATATTCAGAAGTACAGTAGGGTTCCACTAAAGTTTTTGTTAATACAAACCCCCCAAACCCAGTCTTTTGTGTGCATGTGTTCGACGTGTAGCCAGTTAGGCCCGCTGCGCTGCAGGCTCGTGTCTTTGTTGCTGCTCAGTTATGTGCTGCCCGGTCTCCATAGCAACTGGGGAAAGATGGAGTGATCTAACTTAACACTTCACGGTTAAATATGATATACTACTTGTTTAGAAAAATACTCTATATTTGTATTGGGTACATTGTCCACTGCAGATCCCTTTTGTTTTCATGTTAAATGATTTTTTATTCAACTTTCACCTTTAATGATAACTTTAAAATTAAAAGCATTTCTTACATGTTTGTCATCAGCAGACACACAGAATAAAGAACTTTATATTACATGATGGAGCAAATTACAGATTTAATGCAAATGTCATGTTGTGAGCCACCCTTACGTTTGCTGCACTTCTCAATCATCAGAATACAAGCAGAAGACAATTGAGAGAGCCTCAACATTCTTAGCTATTAAACTTGTCGCCTGTTAAATAAATCCCCGGCTGAAGCAGAGTGGTGACATATTGTGTGTTGATTAGTGCAAACAAGTAAGAATGTCACTGTGCTCTGTACACATAACAGTAATCACCTTACTGTATAAGCATACAGTACGGTGTACTGCATAAGGTGCTATTCTCCAGGTTTGCTCTCTTGGAGGTTATTTGTGATTTTAGTACAGGCCAATTCTTTTTTGGGAAATGGTGGTGTATTTATTGACAACACAGTATTTATCTTCCCTTTCAGAGAAGTGCATTTGGTCTGTCCAAATATGTACATGGAAAATCTGAAATTAGTGCAATTAACACTTCAGATTCGTCAAAAGAATCATTTATGGTACTAAAGAAGAAAAAATGAAAGAAAATACAAATACTTGTAGGCAGACGTAAAGCAGTGGCTTTGATTTGTTGGTTTTTTACAGAGGTAGCAGTTTTATTCAGTGTTTGCACACTCGGGTAAATTTCTCACAAAATGAGGAGATCAAGAAGAAAGAGGAACAGTGAGCACTTCACACTGATCTATATAGTGAGCTTAGAAGAAGCACATCCAATATTGTCCGTTAGTGGAATAAAATGAGTTGAACCCAAAAAAACAGCAAATAGAGCTGAAGTTATTGCCGAAGTTATACCTCTCAGGTATCTAACTTAGTTCCTGAATGGACACAGAGGCTGCAGGCTTTCATTCCAGTGATTTTCTTAATTATCCATTCAGTGCTACTGTTGCTAATGTAACAGACCACTTTTCCCATAATTTAATCAACTAATGTTTTGAGATCCAGAAACATTCATTGTTAACGGCAGCTTGGTTTCACAGGGCCAGATGTGATTGTTGAAGGAAAAATCGTGTCTGAGGAAAACTCTCCAAAATTTTTGTAACGAATAGCAGCAAAATCCGCTGCTGAAAAAGCTCTACCCCTTGATTTCTTCCTTAAAACACAGCCCCAATTTCCTCCAGTCCATGCACTTTAAACATTCGGGTTTGTAGTGTTCCATTTCTACTCATGTATTTGATGAATATGTAAAAATAACTGTGGAAAAACAAGGAGAGAGAAAAAGAAACTGAACAGAGGACTTGACACTAAGAGAAGTGAAAAAGGCTGAATTGCTGTTATAAACTCAAGAGCTCACCTTAATGATTCATTTATATATCTTGCTATTTTTATTACTATTCCATTACCACATGGCAAAATAGCTGCAAATGATGTTTAGACAGGCCGGGACGCCTGGAAGAAGGAGGGACCGGGAGAGCAACACTTCTTTTCCCTGGGCACCCACACGGTCCTTGATCCCTGGGGGACAGCGCTTCCGGTACACCAAGAAGTGCTGACAGACCAGGGATGGTGAGCGCCCGGAGTGCTGCCAGGTGCAAGGGCAGCACTTCTGCTACACTGGGGAGTGCTACCGGAAATTCATCATCAGGCACCTGGGGCACATCCGGGTCATTATAAAAGGGGCCGCCTCACTCCACTCGGAGAGCCGGAGTCAGGTGGAAAAGGACGGAGCTTCCAAGGCAGGAGTGGAGTCAGCCCGAAGGACCAAGGAATGAGAGTGGATATTGTAAATAGTGTAATAAACATTTGTGGGTTTGTACATTCCGGTTTCGTGTCTGTCTGTGGCCGGGCTAGCTATTACTATACAGTGGTGTGAAAAACTATTTGCCCCCTTCCCGATTTCTTATTCTTTTGCATGTTTGTCACACAAAATGTTTCTGATCATCAAACACATTTAACCATTAGTCAAATATAACACAAGTAAACACAAAATGCAGTTTTTAAATGATGGTTTTTATTATTTAGGGAGAAAAAAAAATCCAAACCTACATGGCCCTGTGTGAAAAAGTAATTGTCCCCTGAACCTAATAACTGGTTGGGCCACCCTTAGCAGCAATAACTGCAATCAAGCGTTTGTGATAACTTGCAATGAGTCTTTTCAGCGCTCTGGAGGAATTTTGGCCCACTCATCTTTGCAGAATTGTTGTAATTCAGCTTTATTTGAGGGTTTTCTAGCATGAACCGCCTTTTTAAGGTCATGCCATAGCATCTCAATTGGATTCAGGTCAGGACTTTGACTAGGCCACTCCAAAGTCTTCATTTTGTTTTTCTTCAGCCATTCAGAGGTGGATTTGCTGGTGTGTTTTGGGTCATTGTCCTGTTGCAGCACCCAAGATCGCTTCAGCTTGAGTTGACGAACAGATGGCCGGACATTCTCCTTCAGGATTTTTTGGTAGACAGTAGAATTCATGGTTCCATCTATCACAGCAAGCCTTCCAGGTCCTGAAGCAGCAAAACAACCCCAGACCATCACACTACCACCACCATATTTTACTGTTGGTATGATGTTCTTTTCTGAAATGCTGTGTTCCTTTTACGCCAGATGTAACGGACATTTGCCTTCCAAAAGTTCAACTTTTGTCTCATCAGTCCACAAGGTATTTTCCCAAAAGTCTTGGCAATCATTGAGATGTTTCTTAGCAAAATTGAGACGAGCCCTAATGTTCTTTTTGCTTAACAGTGGTTTGCGTCTTGGAAATCTGCCATGCAGGCTGTTTTGCCCAGTCTCTTTCTTATGGTGGAGTTGTGAACACTGACCTTAATTGAGGCAAGTGAGGCCTGCAGTTCTTTAACGTTGTCCTGGGGTCTTTGTGACCTCTCGGATGAGTCGTCTCTGCGCTCTTGGGGTAATTTTGGTTGGCCGGCCACTCCTGGGAAGGTTCACCACTGTTCCATGTTTTTGCCATTTGTGATTAATGGATCTCACTGTGGTTCGCTGGAGTCCCAAAGCTTTAGAAATGGCTTTATAACCTTTACCAGACTGATAGATCTCAATTACCTCTGTTCTCATTTGTTCCTGAATTTCTTTGGATCTTGGCATGATGTCTAGCTTTTGAGGGCTTTTGGTCTACTTCTCTGTGTCAGGCAGCTCCTATTTAAGTGATTTCTTGATTGAAACAGGTGTGGCAGTAATCAGGCCTGGGGTGGCTACGGAAATTGAACTCAGGTGTGATACACCACAGTTAGGTTATTTTTAACAAGGGGCAATTACTTTTCACACAGGGCCATGTAGGTTTGGATTTTTCTTCTCCTAAATAATAAAACCATCATTTAAAAACTGCATTTTGTGTTTACTTGTGTTATATTTGACTAATGGTTAAATGTGTGATGATCAGAAACATTTTGTGTGACAAACATGCAAAAGAATAAGAAATCAGGAAGGGGGCAAATAGTTTTTCACACCACTGTATATATATATATATATATATATACACACACATATATATATATATATATATATATATATATATATATATACACACACACATATATATATATATATATATATATATATATACTGTGTGTGTGTGTATATATATATATATATATATATATATATATATATATATATATATATATAAAATCCTAAGCCTAAAAGTGCAACGATTTTGTGCAACATTTTTTTGTCACATTTTAAATTGGGCTTATATTAAAACCTACATATATATGTTGGTTAAAGTTGGCTATTCTTTAATAACTCACATAAGGGCAGTTCTTGTCACCTCTTTTTATATCGGTGTGATGACATGCCGTTTAGTTTGAATGCATATTTTAAAATTCATCTTTTCCTGGACGTAGCTTCCATTTCTTTCAGCCACACGTTGACAGTGGCAGTATCATCATAACTGAGAATGACAAGACACCATGTATAGCTAGTGACAATGCATCATTCACGTTTATCACTAACCCAGCTAGTAATTCAAAGCCAAAGTATAATCTGGTTTTAACAGAAAAGTTTTTCTTTGCAATAACTTATGTTTATTTTTAACCCATGTAAAGTCTTTTCCACACATTTATATGTTTAAAAAAGGCCTTTTTAGGAAACTTTTCAGCCATAGAAGTCTGTCCATCATCACACTTGCTATCTGTCAGACCAGGTTAATAAGCCCACCATTATTCTTTGCTGTTTAAATTGCTTCCCCTACTCTCTCCTCCTTCATGAGGCAGTGGTTTGGTTTTGAAATTTCACACTGAATGAATTGTTTGATTGTTCCCTTCAGTCTGTAAGCCAGATTCACTCATGCCTGTCTCCACACACGGGTTTTATACATCAGCCAAACAATGACATGAAAAGTGAGCCAACTGATGGCAAATCAGTTGGATCTCATTTGAAACTGCGTGTCTGTTATACAGTATCTGTTTAAGTAAACTATTTGAAAAGATAGAAGTGAGGGTCTGCAAAATATAGGTATACTCTGGGCTAATAGGCATGTTGAAGATGCTGTCAAAAGAAAACCAACAGTTTGGAAATGGCTGGTGTGACAGAATCTGAGTGCCAACAAACCTTAGAATTATATAACAGGATGAAGGAACAATGGACAGTGGTTTAAACACCCTGTGTTAGCTGGTCATCTGTTGGCTTGTTTTTTACGTCACATTAATGTTTACTCAATAAGAAAAAAAAGTTGATTTAATTGAATTGCGAATGCAAAAGAAGTCTTTATCATTAGCAGCAATAATTTATTGATATTTAAGAAAGTGACTAGAAGTAAGGCCTGCAACTTTTCCAGCTGTCCAGGATCTCGGCAATAAACACCTGACCTTCCTGGTTTATGAATTCCGTATTCCTTTAAGGTTTCACCATTGTTGTTGTCATATTAAATAGTGCTAATGTCCTGTTTATCACTGCATTTGTTGCTTACCACCATCTAGGTAAGACTGTCCAAGGGGTATGCAAAATATTGCAAATGTTATGGCTAATTTTACAATATAACAATATAACTTCTCAGGCATTGAGCTGCACCATGCGTGCTCCCTCTAGTGTGTGCAGAATGTTAACATAAACTACAATTACTTAAAACTGTAGTTTTATTTTAAATATTCCAAGGAGGAAAAAGAGTATGATTGACCACTTACTATTCGCACCTGTAAGAAACATTTGACAGACTAGTCCTATCTGAAACTAGCAAGAAAATACAAGTTCAGTTCAGCAAAATCTTCAAGCAAACCCCATGCAGCAACTTTGTTTCATCTGGGACTGAAGAGAGGATTCCATTGGCTTGTGTTGTCATTTCACAGCAACTAAGGTCATCAAACCAGTGTCCTAGCAAAAGCAGCCCTGGGGCTAAGAGGTGTTAATATGATGATGAATACATCGAGTTGTATCAGTACTGGCAATTACCCTCAACTGCAGCATGTGGTGCATGGCGTGTGGAGAGGTGCTATCCAGTAATGGCATGAAAGCATCACTAACTGTGCAGTTATGGCATGTACTTTCCTGGTACTGAAGGTGCAAAGTTTTGGATTTGCAATCCTTTCAGTTATACTCATCATCTCCCACTAAGTCAGCAAGAAAACTTAAAAGACATTGTGACAGCTGGAGGCTTGAAAAGTGAACATCAACACAAGCCACTTGCAGACTTCTGGGTAAGTTTACATACTGGATACCTAGAGCTTCCAGGAGTGAATGTGACATCCTTGTTGCAATTCTTAACCACATAATTCCATGAGAGCATTTTTTTCCTGCATTCCCTGCACTAAAATCAACGTACAGACACACACCAAACCTGAAACTGCTCCGAGACACAAGCCCACCCATCATATTAATGGAGAGCAGAATAAATAAAAAACACAACCGGATAACTTAAAAAATAAGTAGTGCATTTAGTTATTGTGTAAAGCATGTATGCTGCTTGCCAATTATTAGTGCTAGCATGAAAGAGGTAGTCTTAAGGTCGTACCTAGAGAAGTTTAGGAGACACAGATCTGGGGTATTATGGTGAGCACACGCATCCTCCAGGCAACAGAGTGGCAACTCAGACAGAGGCTGTGAGTATCTGACAAGGTGGCCACATGTCTTAGGCAATTGGTAGATAACTCTCTACAGTTAGTCTAACCTGGCGGTCTGCACCCAGTCAATTAAAAACAGCAGTTGGTTGTTTTATATTTATTTTTTAAATAGGCTGTAAATAGATACTTTAAGAAAAGTGTATTTTACTGTAATTTCCATTTGTGACACTGATATAGAACTTAAGAGTTTTGTGTTTTTCTGGGTGTGGGTGGGTGAGGTCATGCTCTTCAGAGTTTAGGTCAAACTTACCTTGTAGAAAATTGAAGATTGAATTTTTCTTGGACATGAAGTGCAGTGATAGTCGCTGATTTTAGAAGGCATGTGCTGCTTTGATATACGCCATTTACTATTGTAGGATTTGTTTGCAGGATTAAAGTTGTTTAAAAAAAAAAAAGACTCAGACTGGACAAAGCATAAACCGTACGACCCGACTCTTAACGCTGTATTATCATCATATTCCCCTCTACTTACCCTTTACCTATGGGTAAGTGTACTCGTCAGATTTGTTACCAGATTGATCTACTGTTGCACCTTAAGATTAACACATGCATACATAGCTATACACATACACTCAGAACCTCGACAGTGCCCCGTGAATGACAAACACACGGCTGGTTAATCTCTAGCACTTTAAACCACACATGTGCCTTAGGAATAACACAGCCTGTCATTCTCTCAGCACTTCAAGAGACTTACTTATTATCAGCACAAACAACATACAATGTTTTAAAGATATCTCAGACCTAAATATTACTTTTGGTCGCCAAGAAAGCATTTAAACCTACCAAGGCTTGACACTCTTGACTATAGGCCATTTATCAGCCAAGAATGCCTTACTTTACGTCCTGTTCCCTACTTCTGAGTGGAGATCTCACTCACAGCATTAATAAACCTCGCAGCACAGAGGTAATGGCAAACCTCCAGCTGCACCAGGTGCTCAGAGAAATGTACCTTATTACTTCAATAACTGTAGACATTAAGACAAAGCATAGAAAGTTAAAAGCAGCATGACATTTATTACAGGAATAATAACACCAGTAGAATAAAGAATAATAGAAAATAGGACTGATAGTATAGTCTGGAAATATATAGTTTTTACTTTTTTGTAAGCTTTTTCTAAAGACAAGGATGAATGTCGCAGGCGGCTTGTGACCTAGCACTCATAAATGTTCATCAGATGCTTTTCTAACGATCAGATGGAAGCAGCCGCACGTTGCCAGCACCCTCTTATGATGTCGCTCTGTTCCCTTCTCCTGATGTCTTCGTCCCTTCTTACTCCCTCCTTCCTCCTCAGATGAGGCATATTTATTATAAAATTCTACTGGGGGCTTTTGCAAGATGTGATTGTTGGATATTCTGATTGGCTGGCTGTCAATATGATGAATGAATTCTGTGTCCGTTTTCCAAAACAATAAAACTTTTTTGATGTTGCCTGAGGTATCCACATTTCTTCCTTTCCCAGGCTGTAAAATAATTGAGCTACTTTTGTCCCAGATGCCCAGGTTATAAACTAATCAATAGCCTTAGACACCTTCCTTTCTTTATTGGAACAGCTGTTTTAAAAGTGAGATATAACGGGGAAGAGGATATGCTTTGTTGTTTCCTGAATTTTGTTCATCTGTTGTTTTGTCTTGAACAAAATATAATGGAAATATAAACCAAAATGTACAGATTTTGTACCCCACAACAGACCCCAATCCTTCCTCTATATAAAACTTTAGTAAATAGCAGGTTTACGTAGCTTTGGTAGTCAACATTACTTTTCTGTATTGATTGGCTGTCAGTTTTATAGCCTTGTAATTTACAATGCACACCTTCATCTCTTAGTGTGTGCAGTGCATAAGGGGCACTGAAGGTGTGCATCGGGACTGTGTCATGCAACACAAAAATTGTGGGGTAAGGGACCTCACGTGAACAGGAATTAGCAGCCAGCATTGAGAAATGCAGGATGTCGAGTGAACTGCAGTGTGCAATAAAAATGTTGTTGCTTTGAATGTGGAAAAAGACATTGTGTTTTAAAAATTCTGTCTTATTTACGTATTTAACATCCGATGATAACAGCACTGCTTTGCCCAGCTTGCTCACTACTTTGTCAACATGGCTGCAACCTTGTTTTCATTTAAATAAAAATCCTCTGTTAACAAGTACCAAGTTACTTTTATTCTGTATACAGTACACCCCCAAAATTCGTGGGGGTTACGCTCCCAGAGCACCCACGAATTGTGAAAAACAGTGACTTTTGGATGTGGTTAAAATATGCCTTTTAAATGCCTATTTTTATAGTTTAAACCCTAAATACAGTATGCCCCCAAAGCACTTTAATTTCGTTGCAAACTTAGCTTAATACATGAACCTAAAAAATTACCTTAATACATTACCTAAAAACAGAAGGTAAACCCATCTACTGTATAGGGTGGTCCAGATCTAATTATGCAATTTTCATTACGCTATAACTTATTAAGTTTATTACATAGAAAATCACCCAAAAAATCCCAGACCATCGAGAAGTGTATGAACTGACGACATGAAGAATCGTCTTCACGCCGAACTGGAATCGTCCCCGCATAAATCAAAGTCATCCAGATGATCTGGATCTGCATAATTAGATCTGGACCACCCTGTACAGTATTGTACTGCTATGTCTCTCGCAGTGCTAGAATGTAAAATGTAGATGTTACTGCTATATGTACTGTAATTCATGTAAGTGCGTTTTCTTTGGTATGCACTGTCGTTTTCTTTGTTATAAGTAGAGTAAATACATAATAATTTCATTTAATTAAAATACAGCAAAATGTACGGGTACTCACCAATGATGATGATGAAGTAGCTGTGCAGAACGATGCAAAGGATTTAAAACTCCTCAGGTGGCACCTCTTCTTAAGGCGCTTCAGGAGGAGTTGTATCTTTGGACGGGTCTTCTTCTGGTGGGGTTTCATGTTGGCTTTTCTTTATAGGTTTCAGGAAAATTGTGATGGGAAGTTGCTACATTGTCTCCTGTAGCAAACTGCTGGTACAATTTCCATGCTTTCTCATGTTACCGTCCAAGGAGATGTTCTTCTTCCTGTAGTTAGTGATCCATAATTCCAAGGCAGATTCCATCCTGACGATATTTTTATTCCTTACGGTCGTTACTTTTTTGGCACTATCACAGAAACTTACAGATACGGTACTCCAGATCGCTGCTTCGTTCTTCTTTATGTAGCGGGCGGTGCTTTCATTAATGCGATAGTGACGTGCTGCTGCAGAATATCTTTTTAGTTTCCGGAGCAAATCCAGTAGTTCAACCTTCTCCTGGAGTGTTTTAAACTTCTTCTGCCGCTTAGGCTCAGTGCCAGAAGCCTTAGAAGTTGCAGGGCGATTCAGCGACATCTTGTGTGTTTCAGAATAACAAAATGAAAAACACGAGGACACTCCGCCGGAGTCATGTCACAGGGCAGCAATCAATCAGCAGCAAGGAGAAATGAATAACGCTCTCAGATTGGCTACTTTCACCATCCCAAACCACGTTTCCCTCAGCGGTTGCTTCCTGTTCTCAGCAGAAGACCAATCAGATCCACTGCAGGGACTGCTGGGAGTTGCAGTTTCAAATTCTGTTGGCTACTTTTACCATCCCAAGCCACGGTTCTCTCTACAGCACAGTATTGCCACCAAAAAAGCCATAAAAAATTGCGGAGGATATTTGCTTTTCCGCTAACAATTAATAGTTAGGTTCTAAGGAAGAATTTGCGAACCCTGAACTGCAATTTTGTGGGAGTCTATATTTTGTGAGCATGGTGCTCAGATTCATACAAATACTTGATTTGCACTTCTCACTGCAGTCACTTTCACTCATTGTGGTGTGCACTTTTCGGGGGTGGGGGAGGGGGCGCGTGGGTCAGTAGTGAACATCATCCAAAGCAACACCTCTCATTGCATCATCATTATGGTGTAGGCAGCAAAAACAGGTGCAGTGTATGAACACTTCTCTCTCACCGACAATGCGAAATGTTACATGTGTAAACAATAAGGAAATACCCCATGAGTGCAAAATTAGTGGTTCCTCTGGTGTTGGAATAGTTTCACCAGCAAGAGCACCAAATCTGAAGCGTCACCTGAAGCAACATCACCCATGCATCGTAAATATTTTGGCAGAATACAAAAAGTAAGATAATACTTCTTCAAATAGCCAGTCCCTCATATTCCAGAACATTTTATGAGTGACAAGATAACGATATTTGTGACTCGAGATAAATTTAAAAGCAGCATTATAGAAATGGTGGTTAAAAATTAATTTCCTTTACATTTCTTCTCAACTCCTTTTTTTTTTGCCATGAATGGCCACATTAGAGCTCTTCTCCTGGATGAGGCAAAAAAGCAACAGAATGTTCTGAAGACACTCATTCAGTGACTCTTTCTTTGCAGAAGATGGACACTGGCACTCATCAAAGAGTTTGTTATTTTGTAATAAAGTTCAGTTTGTGGATGATAATGCAGTAAAAAAAGTTGTCGTGCGCACACTGGCAGTAAGCGAAAGGTAAAAGAGGCAACATTTGAGCTGTGTGGCCTTCATCGAGTGTGCTGTAGAGCCAAACGTAACTTGTGTCTTTATGGCCTTTAGCCGCATTTTCCTGTCTGCACAAGTTTGTGATTCATTCAGGTGGTAGTAGAGTCCAGCTTTAGTAAAGAAAATGAGGAGCACCACTGAAAAAGCTAATAAAGATCATTTATTATTTGTTCCAAAGTGAAGTAGAGCTTTGATCGACCCCAGTTCTGGCTGGAAACTTATCACATGGCACCAGGGCACCTCATTCCTGCATACTACACCATTGTCCAGCTTTGTCCCACCAACTGGAGTCAGCATCTGTGCCACTTCCCAGTACCCTCTCCATAAGAGAGTTCCTCCGCTCCTCGTGTTCACGCTTGTGGCAGCTCTGTTAGATGTGGGCCACCTGGAGCTACTGGCTCCATGAGTTTACACATTTAGGCAGGGCTGATGGGGCAACGGTCCTGTGAGGTAACGACTGGGATAGCTTTGCCGTTTATTTAAAAACTTGGGCTATAGTTTTGAAAGGGACTTAATTGGAGTGAAACATCTGAGTTGAGGTGGAAAAGAGAAGCAGCCGACATTGTGTGACCTGCTTCAGTAGAGGACTTGTAACAAAGGGTTCAGCCGCGTATCTGCATGTTTTATGGGATGTGCCAGCAGTTTTATTTCACATTGCACCATTTTTTTTTCCTTTACTTACAATATGTATCTTATTGTTGCTTTTGAAACATGATAAAAAGACGAGATATTCTGATTTCCTGCTACAAGATTTTTTTTTCATCTCCCTACATCTTTTTGTTTTCAGTTTTGCTGCAATATTAGAAAATGTTTTAAAAACAAGTGCTTTTGGCGCATCTCTACTTTACAGCAGATGAATTATTCAGGTTCTCACATTGCCCTTTAATAGGGACTCAGCCACTGATGGCTTACTGCAATATTTATGAAATGAGGACTCGTGGAGCCAAGTGTTTCCCACTTAAAGAGAGCTCTGACCAACTGGTGACATGGTGGGAAAATTTCAAATTCTGAATGGAGTCAGAAAAAAAGGTGATCGCTGTTACTTTAGAGCAAGATGGAGAAATGCATGGAAGCACACTTTAAATCTCGATTTAGATGAGCTGTAATTGGCAGGTCGGACGGTCATTCACCTCACAGCTTTCCAGCATAACTTCTGATTGGAATTCTGTTACGTTTTGGCTTTTCTTTGCTTTCATTAAATTATATTTAACTTCTCAGTGACTGCACATAATCTGTTGGTCACTTTAAACCCCCACTCTTCAAGATCCTTGCCAATTTTTATCGCCTCTTTTCTAACCCATATTATCTTATAGGAGAAGACCTCTCAAACATGGATTTGCCAATCCAGATGTGACTTGAGGGCCACGTGGTGGGAAGGTCTCGTCATTTCTTTTTTTTTATTTCTTTTGTTCCTCACTAACACAGCCTCTCTGTCTCTCCCTCTCCCCCCCGGCAGGTCCTTCCAAAGCTGTCATCTTCCATTGTGCACGAGGTGGACAGTATTTTGGGTAACAAGCCGTACAGCAAAAAGGACTACCGGTCCTAATGGTTGATGAGCAGCTGCGGCCTGCTGGACTGGCGCCGCTCAACTCCTCGACCTCTGCCTGCTCCTGTTTATGCTTGGGCTTCTACTGAATGAGAACTGAACTTTTGGCTTTGGTCAACACTCCGCTGATATTGGAGGGAGGTGTGACGGAGCCGAGAGCTGACCGCGTTCTTTACAAATTACAGTAATGCAACTGAACAAAACAGCAGTGGCTCGCTTGGCAGACTAAAACATTTATTCCCTTCCGGCTTTGTTTGTTTTTTTTTCCTTTATTTTTTTACTTATTTGAATGGATGAGCAGGAGGGCATCTTCTAAGGTGTCAGCTTTATTTGTGCTTCCTCAACCAAAGCCATGCCGAACTGAGCACGCAACGGACAAAGGGGTAAATGATCCTGTTTTGGGGTTGGTGGGTCGGGCACTAAGGGGCTTAGGAGACGCTACTCTGCTGTGCATGGTCTCCCTGACTGGGAGTGCTGCTGCTTCCCTTCTCCTGACAGTCCTTAAAGGAATCCATTTGTTTTCATCCACGCTGCAGACACAGACACACACACACACACACACATATATATATATATATTTAATATACACATTTACAGTCCAAGTATATACTGTATACGTACATAAAAATATAGCATGGTCAAATGTAAGCTAGTGTGAAGCTGGCCCACTTGGTCTAAGAGCTTCTTTAATCAAACGCATGTGCCGAGTTCAGTTGCTTTTTCACATCAACTTCACCAATGGGCACACACCTCTTTTGCCCCCTCTTGTATCTGTGCCCTTCCAACGGGCAATACTGACTGGAACTGAAACTGTGACACGCAGGGGCACATTGCTGCACTACTCCCTGCACTGATGGTATGTGAGGGGCTGCCAGCCTGACATCCTAATGCAGTAGTCGGTGATTGTGCCCATTGCCTCACTCTGCCTGGTTTATTATTAGTAACGGGGGTATGAAGCCATGTGCGAGGCAGCAGGCATCTCTGCTGCCAACAAATGTACGTTAAAGTGAGGAGTGAGAGCGACTGTAAATATGAGAGCTACATAACTATTACACGGGGACCAATAAGGCAGCAGATGGCACTGGGGCCTCTGTAAGACCCCATTCCAGTAGGACTCCTGAGTAACTCGGTTTGGCTCCTCCAGTCTGAAAGCCTGGTCCTGTGATAGTGGAGCCGTTCCACAAGGCATTGGCTCCCACTGTCTACGATCTGCATCTTTAGGTGACGTAGCTAATTGACAAATTTCAATCCTGAAGTGTCAGCCCATCTAGTAAATGGTGACTGATGATTTCACAGGTCAGGTTAATGTTCAGGTCACTGCAGTGCTCAGTGCTTTGCCACTATTGCACTCCCCTGGTTAAAGTAAAGCTTTGACGGCTGTCATTACCTTCAGACCACTGTGTGCTAAACTGGAGTCCCGACTGGCACCACTTTTGAGTTCCTCATGTAAAATCAAATGAGCTTCGTAATCCTCACAACATCTCTTTGGTGGACTTCATCTTGTTATCTACTGCAAGCAGGCACTCGCTGTTGCGGGGATGGGTGTGTGTGTGTGTGTGTGTGTTACGGTCACCAGGGGATTACGCTGTGCGGGTCAGTGCTAGAAAGCCCCAGTCCCAATGATGATTCAGTTAGTTGGTGTTTGCTCAAGTGACAATGTCGAGCTGCTTTACCCCTTGGGAGGCTGCACTGGAGGCTCAACGATGTTGGCACCATGGGCGTCTCTGTAGGCACCACAGTGGGGGCCTGTACTGCCGAGCTGGCGTTTCATGCACAAGCCCAACTCTGGATGTATATACTCTGTATATAAGGCCTCTGTGGTTGTGCTCAGTTTTGCTTTTTCATTTCGTAAGCATCTGCTGCCTGCATCTTGCTTCGAGGTCTGACTCTGGACAGACGACATGTACAGCTTCACTATTTATGAAATGACAATAAATACACAAATCTGTTCAACTCTTGCTGGTCATCCTTTCATTCCTGGTTGGTGCCTGATGGTCTTGTACAGGGGAACTTGAGTTTTAGAAAGTCTTGCAATCAGTAGGGGTGACATCATGCATGGCTTGGTTGGGGGCCCCTGAGGTACATCCATCTATTACATGAAATTGTACAATTTCCCTCCTCGCCAGCACTTTTTTCTGTTAGGAGCAGAACATCCATCCCCATCACTTTGTCTCACACTGACAGGTTATTTGAATTTTAAGAAATTACAAAAGTCAGGAAAATCTGAGAGCAGAAGAGCTGCCTTGGCTCTTCTCACAGCTCCTTGTGATGTTTCGATTTCAAGTCGGCTTTTCATTCACATTTCCTAGATGCGTTTGGTCAATGTGACCAGCAAGACTTTTACCTGAACAGCTGTATTAATACGACGTTCTGAAAGCTGCAAGCACTGGGTGGGCCCCCGAGTCTACAGACGAAAGTACACACCCACAACAAATGTGACCCCAAACCAGCTACATTCTGAAAGGATTTATTAAAACACATTCAAACAAACACGCAGAGTAGAAAGTAAAAGCATGACCATGTATCTTCTGTGTCTCTTTTTAAGAAAAGCTCTTTTTTTTTTTTCTCCAAACACTGGTCACTTTAGTTTATTTCAACAAATCTTGTTGCCTTCATATAAAACACGTACTATCCACACATCAGAAATATCTCTCAAGGATTTTATGGATCTTTAAAAACCTCTGGATTGCAGAAGGGCTTCTCACCCGGCAGCATTACATTCAAGTGACTTTCAGGAGTGATTGTTTTCATTTGCCTTGCTGGCATTTACTACAAGTAACACCAGAGAAGGTAAGTGCTGAAGGTAGGCAGTGCCACCTTCTGGACCCTCTGGAAATATTTCCCTTCTCACACTCTGGCTCGCTGTTAAAGTGCTTTGGCAGTCATTTGCAGTCCGTGTCTCCAAAGCTCACCACATGGGATCATGCGGTCCTAGCAGGTGGGTCTTCTTGTGCACGTGGACAAAATGAGAGGTGTACAGATACAGATGGTGTTGCTTCTGCCTTCTGTAGGCCTGAGAAGTTCACCAACCAAGATCTTCATTCACTAGACGTGTGGCTCATTTGACGGCCTGACCCAGGAGGAGTGTGGAGAACTCAGGATGGCCGGGAAATTATATGAGAGATGATTCCTTCTGGCCGGGAGCGTGCAGAAGGAGCATTTACAATCTGGGCACAGGCCACCCTGACCCCTGGGTATTAAGACAGAGAAGCGGAGCTCGAGACAAACAAGGTGAATCTGGCAGATCTGCAGCAGCTTCAACCGACAGTGACAAAACACCTTAAACTGCTAGCGCTCATGGGGTTCAGGGAAAAGAGGAATGTTGGTAGCTGCAGACTGGGCAGGATCTCTGATGGTCTCTGAGCCTTTCCAAACTGGAACTGAGGCCCCCTGGGAAGGCTTGACAGTGTTCATTGTCTGCACGCTGGAACCCAAACTACGAAACAGCCCTGCCGTTCGTCAAACTCCTGAATGTCACCACCATGGAACCTAGAAACGAGAGGAGTGCAACATTGGGACTGTTGGACACACCTGTTCTTAAGTCCGTCGCACAGCTGAGAAAAGTAAGCGCAATACGAATGTACAGATCAATGGAAACTCCTTCAGAAAGTGTTGTGTTGTATGCTCTGAAGGTGGCAAATAGCAGCTAGTCTTCAATGCAAATAACATCACTGGCCTTTCCCCCTTTGCGTTCAGCCATGCTGCTCTCCTTTACCAACTCACAGGGCTTCTTCTCCGAGTGGGCCTGGGGTGGCCCGTTGGCAGAAGCTGTCCAAATAGAGTAGCAGAGAGTTCACATGTAAAACTTGTTATCCTTCAATGAGAGCACATGCTTGTGATCAGAATTGGCCAGGTACTTGAACTCTTGCCTACCTGCCACATAGGGGCCCAGAGGCATCTGGCTGTAATTGACAATCCCACCTGCAGCAGAGCTCTGGAAATTGGGGCCAAAGCTGTTGCCATACATCTGTGAGCACCCATATGACCCTTGAGTGAAAGGCTATCAAAAGAGAAGGAGCTCTGTCTTAATGATTGGGGAACACGAGCTCGTCGGCTTGCAGAGACTGGGCCGCACTTTAGAAAGGCGGCTGCATTCCTGCACTCGTTCAGATTTTATATTTGACCAGATTTAATCGGTGCTATTTATTAGATGAATTAAAAACATCTAAAATATGAACAAATCCTATGTAAGGGTAAGAGTTATCTCGCGCACTGCCCAGTCACTGCCCTTTGCCTCAACTCACCTGCGGGGTTGGCTCATTGCTACGGTTGGTCAGGCGACTCAGAATACTTCGTTCAGACATCTGAAGACGGGCTGCTACGGGTGGGATCCGGGACAGCATGGATGGCAAACGAGTCACGTCGGCCTTCATGTCACTGAGAAGCTCCTCCAGCTGGTTAAGAACTGAAGACACAGAGAATTGAGGCCTGCATGAAGGTATACTTTAACCAAAACAAAATAATAAAAGAATATGAGATGAACAAAGAAGAGGTCGGGACATAAGAGCCACTGCAAACCAGGTCAGCATTCAGTGAAAGTTTCAGACTTGTCTCTGAGACAAGACAGGGGAACGCAGAAGGGGGCGACTTGGGTGTATTGCAATGCAGCTTACAGTACCTAGTTTAATAACTCAGTCACACTAAAACCCATGAAGAAAAATACAAGAAACGGACAAAAAAATAAATCAATGAAGAGCAGAATGAACTTAAAGGCCAAACCTTTATGCAGTACTGCATTGGCTGGTTTGTTCCCAGCCAGGGATTCCTTAGACAGGTGCTGGTGGCTTTCGGCCAAGCATTCTACCTCGGAGAAGCGGGCATTGAGTGCCAATGCCGGATGGCTGGGATCCTGTGTCATGTTGAGGTAGGCGGCTCTTCTTAGCTGCTCCTCAATCACCAGGGCTTGCTCTAGGAGCTAAGAGAAGAGAAAACGGGCACAGTGAGGTGCTCCCACGCCAGCACTGGTGGCCCTTTGATCCTATTGGCACACTCTTACCTTAAACCTACGAGCGAGAAATTTATTTTTCATTTCCAGATAGTTGCCTTTGTGTACCTCAGACTTGAACGGCTCATTTAAAATGGTGTAACGAGGGTCATTCTGGATATCCTGCCAGCGGGCATACCCATGCCTAATGATGGCAGTTAAGGACAATGCTGAACCTTTCTCAGTAGAAGTGATTTGTATCTCATCTCTGTGGACATTTACATATTTCTCCTCCCTCTTCGTCATCACAACACCCCCCACCCATATATACTACCAATTCTACCAATTCTAGTTACTTCCTCCTTTAAAACAGCAGAGGACTATTAGATACTAGCAGTGGTCACTTCTAACAGAAAATCCATAAAGTGGTTACTGTGCTTCCCAGAACCCACAGCATAAAGATACGTGACAATCCCTGCTAGAAGCCAGTAGTCGTGTCGCCGATGCCAGATATCGTATATTTTCCCTGAAGAGATGGCTGCGCGTTCCTCATTCTGCCATAATGTGTGCAGCTCTGGTAAACAACAAAACAAGGGCAAACATGAGATGCTAGTCTTACACAAGTGTTACAGGTCCTAAACCCACCCCACCAATGTCACTGCCACCCAGGAGTACAAACAAATTGACCAAAAGCACAAGGGCAATAATGTGCTGCTTGGCTCACCTGTAAATCCACCATCCGCGATGTTAAACATGAACTTGATCTTGCCATTCTTCTCATCTTTCCTGATGTCGTCATCTTCTTTCACCTCCTTCTCACCATTCTGTAGACTTTCAAGGGACTCTTCGGCCTTCACTGGCTCCTCCTCCTCTGCAGATAAAAGAAGTTGATCCAAATTTGAGTCCTGTCACCAGGTTCCTATTTCAGACTCCCTTTTCTGTGCCTGACCATCAGTCCTTTTGGCATGTCTTTTACACCTCTCACCTGCTCTTGGTTCTTTCTCAACATTTCTGCTCTGCACATGGTCACCTTCTAATCTCTCAGTATACCTTTCACTGTCCTTGACAGTCTCCCCTGAAACAATTACACATCATCAGTATTTGCACAGTAGTGGACAGTGCTCAGCCATTCTTCTGTTTATTTCCCATCATCCACCTTTGTGTTATATACCTTTGACATCTGGATGCTCTGCTCCTGGCTCTTGCTTTTCACTTTCTGCTGTGACGCAGTCCTCCTTTAAATTGTCTTTACTTTCTTCTGTCTCCATGGGTTTCTCTGTACCAGGAGACGACTCGCTGCTTGTGGGAATCTGAATAGGAAAGGATGGTGTGGCAGATCATACTGGATGCATTGACTATACGACAGTCTTCAAGATGTGACATGCTGTTGATCGGACCCGACACATGTAGCTTCACTTAATAAAGTAGGTGTCTGAGCCAGATGACAACATCCCTCAAAATGCTATTTCATGTAGAACCCCTTTTGATACCAAATTATCATACTGTAAATGTAATCAGCCATATACAATGTAAAAGACTATTTAGAAACGCACCTCCTGTTCTGGCATCTTTTTTCCTTCCTGCTCTACTTGCTCCTTGTCCTCTGCTGGTCCTAGCATTCCTTCAGGTTTTTCTGAATATGAAAATACAAAGTTTTGCTTAAAATAGACTCAAAATATGCAGACAATGGAAAGATTAAAGTAGTTGCTTTCCCGGCACTGAGATTCAAGCACATGACCGGGGGCTGCTGGGAGTGTTTTCAGCATACTGCTGCCATCTACTGGGGAGTAACTGTGAATGTCACCTTAGAGAGAGAGAGCACAACGTACCAGCTGAAAGGGGGGTTCCTGGCTGGGTAGCAGCAGGGCTCGCAGGCACTGGGGTATTGGGGTCTGATGAAAGGCCCTCCAAAAGCTTCTTCACTTCTGCACCCTCCGGGATGAGGTCTGGGGTGCTGTATTTCCCATTGATATGTTCAAACTCCTGCACCTGAACCAGGGGTGAAGCACAACTGTGAGCACAGCAGGGCTCTACATTGGAATTGCCGATGTTTCAAAAGACATAAAGCTACCTTTTTACGAACAAGAGACATGACTCCAATGCGAGTCAATACGTGCTGCCGAGACAAGCCTTCCCGTGGAACACCATCTGCAAAGGTCTCCGCACCGTCGGCACCAGGTTCACAGAGATGTCGCATGAAGAGTGAGACATAGGCTCTTTTGGGCAAAACAATAAAAGAAGCACACAGCACCGTTGAGCACTAACTCATAAAGCAGTACCCTCCAGGTGCCCAGGGCACTGTTCTGCCACATTTGAACTTCACTGAAATCAACCAGCATCTCAGGAACAGGTTGAAGCGTGCAGAGAAGTATGATACAAGTCTGACACAGCAGATGATGACCTACCTGAACTCCTTCTCGCTCTTGCCACGCAGGTCTCTCACCAACCAGTGGGAGTTGAAGGCATCCTGGGGAGGCATCCCCCACCTCATGATAGCATTCAAGAAGGCCTTCCTTTGCCGAGCATTGAAACCAAGTACCTGCCAGATAAAGACAGCAAATACACATTTGACCTGCCAAGTGCAGCCAAGGGCTTCCAAGAATATCAACGCCAGTGGCACACACTGTTCATACATGGCACTTCTCATTAGAAGGTCCATTTAAACACAACATATTTACTATCCAAAAACACACATGCAAAAATATATTTGTGCTGATGGACATTTGTTTTTAGTGTGTCAGCAGTCTTTCAATT
Source organism: Polypterus senegalus (assembly GCF_016835505.1). NCBI lineage: Eukaryota > Metazoa > Chordata > Cladistia > Polypteriformes > Polypteridae > Polypterus > Polypterus senegalus. The sequence goes on along the minus strand of NC_053159.1, from coordinate 64,883,744 downwards.
TCTTAAGTTGCCTAACAGTGGTAAATATATATATATATAAAAAATGAATGTCAAATAACCAAAGTTGTGGGTGTCAAGCCAGTTCCCAGTGTCAAAGCAGTGCTACAGTTCCTGTGTGGTTTATCTTTCTTTTCAGATCCACATCCCTGACGCGGCTTTATAAATACACTGAAATTAACCGCATATTGTTTATTAGTTTAAGGCATCTGATTGTAATTAACCTGTAACAATATAACGATCCACAGAATGATCAAACTATTCTAAATACCACAGCTGCTTTAGTGTTGTTCTTCTTCTTTCAGCTGCTCCCTTTAAGGGTTGCCACAGCGGATCATCTTTTTCCATATTACTCTCACTGCACCACACGAAGAAGCTGATTAGAAAGAGAATTATCGGTATATAGCATCAAGCACATGCTGCCTCAGCCATGCTTCCTATTTGAACTGCTTAAACACGGCAAACGCTTCAAACCTTTCCTGTACAGACCTCGCGGTTCAGACACAGTTTCATCCCAAGAGCTCTAAACGCCTATCAAGTGCTCCTTGTAGAACTGTTTGTACTTTAAGTACAATCACCTCACTGTAAACTTGCACTACGGTTATAATATTGCACAAACAAGACCCACTTTATAAAGCGTGTATTTACATATAAAGTCGATATCATTTTTAAGATGAAATGCAGCAAAGTATGTTTATTATATTATACAGATAAAACTTTAACTTTATTTGAATAATCTATATTGTTAATAATTAAAGGACACGGTATCGCTATGCTAGCAAGGATCTGGCGCTCCATTCAAGGACTGTTCCTGCCTCGCACTGTATGCTTCACTGGGATTGGCATGAAGGATAGAATAATTAAACATGTACTATGAAGATATTTTAGTGTTCCTTAAAAGTTTTGAAGAATTGGCGTTATAAGCTTACAGATGGCTTAACGTTCATTACAGAGCTGATTGTGTGGCGATTGGGTATTTGGAGAAAGAAAAGGAAGGACTGGAATTGGGGGTTAGTACATTTAAAAGAGACAGTACTGCTGCAATAAATTCATTGAAGGTCGCACACAATCACTGCGCCACCATGTTCAAATGTTTAATAACATGCTTTAAATCCTATCATCATGAAAATTATATCAAGTATACATCTCAGTATTTTAATTATTCAGAGAGCTGTAATATTATGAATGTAATGGATTTTGTGTCCTGTCAGAGGAAGAGAAAGCCCGGAAGCACGTAGTGATTCACACACATAGAGCACACAGAAGATCAAATACAAAACATTTAATGTGCTACTTTAGTTACTTTAGTTTATATTAATTTTTGCAGCGCACCATCTATTGGAATGTATTTTGTGACATATGTCAGAATAAAATGCATTGTATTTGTCATTCCAACAGAATGAATAATAATAAAATGTATTGCCACAAATATTTTTGATGTGCCATCTGTTGGAATGACAAGTGCACTGCATATGTTTCTGTTATATGCCATTTGGTGTGGGATTCATGATTGCCATGCTAATGTTTGCGGTGTGCACCATCGGTTGGATTGACAAATGCTATGCATTTTATTAATACAAATGTTTGTGATGTGCCTTGTGTTGGAATGACAGACACACAGACATTTTTATTAAGGAGGATAAGACAGTTTTCTTATTTTTTTATGCCTTGATTTGTTGCCTCAACTTCTTCTTGTTCTTTTCTGATCTTTCCTAGTTTTCGACAACATTTACCTAAATCTACGTGGAAAGGCGTCTCTCTCTGAATTGGCTTTCCCAAGATTTCTTCCATTTTTTTCTCTACAAGGTTTTTTTTGGGGGGAGGCTGTCAAAAACAAGACCTGTTAAAGCCTCCTTGTGTGATATTGGGCAATACAAAAGTAAATTGTTGTTGTTATTTAAGACAAATTAGGTTTATCTATTCCAGTTCACAATAAGGTTCCCTACCTTGACTTCATTCAGCTCCCTCGGATCTTTGATTTGAAAAAAGTTCACTTTGGTGGCAGAGACACAAAATTTGGATTTGGCATTCACGTCTAACCTCCTGACAGATCAGCCTCATCCCAACATCCTTTGTCTGCTAACGACACACAGCCCTTTGTGTTGGTTTGCTGTGTGGCACAGTGCTTAAGGCTTTGGACTTCACACCTTGAGGTGCTGGGTTCAGATCCTGCTACTGACACAGTGTGACCCTGAGTAAGTTACTTCACCTGCCTGTGCTCTGATTGGAAAAAATCTCAACTGTTATTAGTCACCTTGGATAAAGGTGTCATAAAAATAAGAAAATGTAAAAAGTAGGACATGTGTGACATTTTACAAGCAATCATTCAGCACAATACTCCATTAATCCAATCTCTTCATCGTTTCTCTTCAGTAAAGCTCCTTGCAAACTAGTTGTCAAGCCCCTTTGGTAACTCATCCCTTCAAATCTCAAAATGTCTAGATAGCAATCCTCCCCGTTTTTGTTGCTGGGTGACTTGAACTGGCGATATGATGAGGATATGCACATGCAGTACAATGCGCTGTCACACGCTGACCCGCACAGCACTACTGTTTAAATTACAAACACTCCTGAACCTTTAGAACGTGTTTATAGGTTTATATGGTCATCATTGTCACATTTACAGGGTACAGGTAAACTCTTACTTGTAGGAGCTAATCAACATGCAACATGTCACCACTGCATTGAATCCTCTGGGATGAAGCCTGGAAACAATGAGCAATGACTTAAGGACATTTGTGTTAGGTGAGGCCTCGGTGGTCTTTTGGCTTTGGAACCCTTGCAGTTTGTTTTTTTTTCTCCAGCCTAAATGGATTTTTTTTATCATATCATTATCTTATCATCATATTTATCTGTAAAAATCTACAATGTGTCTAGTGCTTCTGCTTTTCTTCTATTCACAACTCTATGTTATGTAAGGTCGTATGGATTTATTTTTATTATGCTTTTATTATTTTTCTTTTGACGTATAATAAAGCATTTTGAGCTATATTCTTTGTGTGAAATTATGCTATAGAAATAAATGTTATGGTTGTTGCCGCTCTCAGGCACCATGAATATATTAGCAGATGAAGACTTTATTAAATTTACTTAATGTAACAGAACATTCTCAAATTATATCGACATGCAAGTATTAAGGAATATCCATCTGTTCATTTCCTAAACTCAATTTACTCAGGTTATCCTGAGCAGAGTCACAGGATGGAGGACTATTGTAGAAATATTTAAATAAATAAATGCATTGTTAAATGTGACGATAAAAAAATAAAATAAGTGAAAGTAAATAATTAAAAAAATCACAATATTAGTTTTTTGTTTCTTTTTTCATTATATAATGTATTTAATTATTTTTTCTTTAATTTATTTCAGTGACACCTCAAACAACACTGAATACTCCCCAAATGGGAACTGTCACTTTCACCCGTCGAAGTTGAGAGGGCAGGCTATAGTGAGTAAACTTTTTTGATTGGTGAATCGTCAAGAGAGTGGATGTAAAACTTTGGCAATAAAGGGAAAAACATTTACAGCCGATGTAGACTCCTGGTGATTAATTTGGAGGCTCTTGAATTAATAAGGAGAACTTCAGGCGTTGCATGGTATCACTGAAATGAATAACCCCGTCAAAGCTGATAAGGTTGGCTCTACCGAGTACTGCTTTATGGTTGGTGAATCATCAGTGAAGCATGTGTTTTGATTGTGCATGACTATGGATTACCCAGAATTACTGCACAAAGTGGTTACTTTAGTTCAAGAAGCTCTGAATTCATCACCAGGGGTCTGCACCTGTTGTAAATATGATAGCTGAAGGTTTACGCCCACTCTCTTGACGATTCACCAATCAAAAAAGTTTACTCACTAGAGCCCGCCCTCTCAACTTCAACAGGTGAAAGAGACAGTTTTCATTTCAGGGTGTATTTCACATTGTGTGAGGTGTTTCTAAAATAAATAAAGAAATAATTAAATAAATATGTAAAGAAAAAAGTAACAAAAACATATCTTGTGACGCTTTCAATTATGTATGCTCACAGATCATTTTCCTATGACAGTATTTATTAATTGCCACATTTCACAATGCATTTATTTATTTCATTTTGTCTGAAATATTTCTCCATAGGAGGAAGTCATAGCCTGTTAGAGCAGAATGATAGAAGATTAGTTTTAATTGAATCAGGCACTTACTTCCAACATTTTGAATGAGGAGCCTTTGAAAAACTGTGGAAGACAATGGTTGAGTATCCATTTCTTTATGAGGTGAGGCCTGCTTATCACATCTTTATCAGCAGAGCCAAGTGCAGTGTGCTCTTACCACTTATAGCAACAGAGTCAGTCAGTTTCTTAACGTGGAGTGTGGAGTGTTCATTTAGGAAGTGTCACTACTGGTGGCACAGGGGTGTAAGTAAGGTGCTTAAGAAGTTCAGCTTTTCTCACCTCTATGTTTCCCCCAACACGGGCCAAAAGAGGAGGTAATGGTTTGTCACGGTCACTCTTCAGTTGCCTTCGTGACTGTCTGCGTCCCCCTGAAACAATCATTGGTTTCATCAGCCTTAATGCTACTGGAAGAAAAAACGTTCCTGTGTTGACCACTCCAGTGGTTTAACAATACTTTTCAAAGAGAAAAGATGACCAGTTCCCTTGTTTGTTCACTGAGAAGAGCCTCAAAGAACAGTTTTGCCAAAAGTCATTTTGACCTGATGGTTATGATTAATGGATTCCAGCATTAAATATTTAGCTTAGTACCACAACATCACTGCCTCAATACACCTTATGTGAATGTACTTACCTTCAGGCCGCTCTTCAAAATCCTCATCTTCATCTTCCGAGCCAATGGAGTACTCTGATTGATTTTCTGAGAGGTCATCCTGCCATTCTAAGAGCGGATTATCTGTTAGACACTCCTCTTTTTTGGTTATGACTATTCAAATGGAATGGGGTGTACAGTTCTTGTGTTTAAAGACTTGCTGATAATCAGTTATGTTTAATTTTGATATTCTCTATCCCCAGAAAAAAAAACTTGTACCTTGATCCTCTTGTGAGGCATCGTTATAGTTGACCTGCTTGCGAATGCGCTTTCCTTTCCCGAGGTTGCGAGCGAGGTCCTCCTGCTGCTGCTCATAATGATGCCGCAACAGCTTTTCCCAGTAATCTGGGTCAACGTTCTCCTCCTGCTTTATAATCTCCCGTTGCACCTCTTCCTGAAACAGTAAGGTACAGGTTTAAGACTTTAGAGGTGCTGTTAAAGGCGTCTACATTTTTTGTCAATCCTGTCATTGGCCGCACCTCGCCATCTTCCTCACGCACCACGTACTGTGCCACTTTAAAAGAACTCAGATACTCATTCATATTCTGCAACTCTGTGTCATCAGTGGCATCCTGGCTGCGGTCCAACAGTTTGGAGATGGCGTTGTCATCATAGTGGATTACGCTGCCCTCCTCACCATCCTTACTGTCCCCTGCAAAGGACAAACACATTTCAGGAGTTCTCATATAAGGGTTTAAGCCACCTCTAGTCAGCAAAGAAATCAAGGGAAGGCAGAAGGGCCCCTTCCCAGATGTACAATTGTGGAAAAGGATACATATAACGTCTGCAGGCTGAAAGCAAGAAATATTGGGCAAAGGGAATTGCCCTACTTTATAAGTGAAAGGTTGTATAATGAGATCTATTCTTTTTACACACGGTATTATGAGAGTAAACACATTAGTAATTCTGTACCGTTTGCCCGAGAACCCTCTACATCATCTTTGAAAAGCTCTTCTGTCCCAAACTTCAGAATGTCATCCAGTTCCTGCTTGGACATAGAGCCAGTCTTGGAACCCAGGCCAGGCCGCACCACTAGATGTGTCAGCATCATCTTTCGTTTGGCCACCTGTGTGATGCGCTCTTCCACCGAGGCACGAGTCACAAACCGATAGATCATCACTTTCTTGTTTTGTCCAATCCTGTGTGCACGGCTGAATGCCTATAGGAAAATGTTAGTTAGTGCAGTAAAGCTATTCGGACATCAGGTGAAGCTTGTTGTAACTTCAGTGGGTGGCCTATCTGACCTCACAAGAAAGGTGGCATCAGGCAGATCCAACAATACTAGGTGACCAGCATGCATACTTAAGATTTTTTAAGCTTATTTCATTCAAATTTTTTTGTAGTGAATAAAGTAATGGTTCCTAAGGTATTGGAATGGCATATATTTATGTATTTATCTAATCATCTTGCCTGAAGAAAGGGCCTGAGTTGCCTCGAAAGCTTGCATATTGTAATCTTTTTAGTTAGCCAATAAAAGGTGTCATTTTGCTTGGCTAATATATGAAATTTAACTCAATGGACAGCACTCGCCTCAATATTTTGTAGTACCAATAGTTAAAACTGGAAGAAATTTAAAGATCATAACATGTTCCTGTCACTCACTTGAATGTCATTGTGAGGGTTCCAATCCGAGTCATAGATGATGACTGTGTCGGCCGTTGCTAGGTTAATTCCCAGGCCTCCGGCACGAGTGGACAACAGGAAGCAGAACTGCTGGGCTCCTGGAGCTGAGGACATCACAAAACACAGAAATGGATCTACTGATGTTGAGCAATTGCTTCATGTGGAGATATCTGGTTGATCATGTTAAACTGACTCTTTTAAAATAAAGAAAGCACTGTCTGTCTAGAGTGGATGAGATTGGTGTAGTCAGGCTGATGTGATGGAGAAGTTTGCCTTGTGCAAGATTAGGCTAAATGCACACATAAGAAGAATAAGAACCACATATTTTCTTGACAATTGGACATTTAACTCACAATAACATGTCTATTCCTATTCTCCAAATGTACTCATTATATCGCTTGTGGTCCCATGCCCAGCTGGAGCGCCCCTTTGTCACTAGATCCGGGGGAGCAGCCAAGGGAGCCACGCTACGTCCCTCTGAACCTTTGTTGGCAGCCCCCCTGGGTTGCGTTGAGGCCACTTTCGTGGAACACCAGAGCTCATCTTGGTTGGGCTCCGTGGTCTCCACCAGGGGGAGCTGCATAGAGCTGCACAGCTTAATGTCTGGGCGGGAGTGCAGCCACAAGTAGATCAACGAGCACCTGCAGCACTTCCGGGTGGGCTATAAGAGGAGCCTGCAGCCACAACTCTGGACGCCAGTCGGGAGGAGGTGGACGAAGCTGCCCTGGGAGGAGTGGAAAGAAGAGTGTGATTTTTCTTTGTATTTTGGGACTGTGTTATGCCTGTGGAGTTCACTAGGAAGACATGCCCCACAGGTGAAGAAGAAAAATAAATCTTTTTGTTTATTTTGCCCGTGCCTCTGGTGTCAGTCTGTGTCGGGTCGGCGCCAACCAAGCGCCAATCAACCATGCTTTAAACTTTTAACTGGACTGATACATAATTTGTTGCATTTCTTTACAACTTTATGTGTTAAACTTCATGGTATAGTACCAGCTGGCATCCTTTTTCCTTAAAATAGGGGGGACTACATATAAGACATGCTGCAGTTCCTATACCATTCATTCTTTTCTTTATGTAAATCCCCTCAAATTATTGCTGAAAGTCTATACTAAAAGCTTATATCCTTTTGTTTAACACAATGACCAGTATGCTTGGGTAGAGCGCCATACTAATAACAATTGTGTCACCATCCAAACACTTATGAACTGCACTGTACATTGACCAGCCAATGTCTGATCTTTTCCTCGATTTCAGGATTTGGCCAGCCAGTTTGCGAAATGGCATGGGGCGATCGGCCAAAGTCGGAAGAAAAAAGGCATGAGCAGTAATTTGTTGCGCACTTATTAGTGCAATTGCATCGAGTGTAGCCTTGGCCGGCGGTTGGCGATTGGGAAAACGTGACGGTTCGTAGTGTTTTTTCTTCTGTGCCTACAAATTCCAGTGTGAGCAGCATCTTCGTACCTTGAGCAGACAGTCTTACATCAGCACATCGAATATTAGCGAGGGAGTTCTCACCATTTCGCGAAATGGCCGGCCAAAGTAGCATATACACTGGTCATTTCTAGTAATTCGGACTTTGGACACACCTTTCGGCCAAAATGCAAAATGGACGGCCAATTCGGGAACTGGCAGAACTTCTGGTTTTGGCCATAACATACATACAAGGTATTCAAGATATTTTGAACCTATTCACCTATTATGAGACATACCAGTAAAACCAAGAATGTTTTATTTAACAACAACCTGAGACATTTGTTATAATGTGTAGCAAATGCTTGAGCTGTTCAATGCCTATGTGAAATTTGCATGTTCTCCTCATGTCTGTGTGAGTTTAACTCTGGATGTTAGGTTAAGTGATGACTCCAGTTTGGTCCTGCCACTGGCATCCCATCTGGGACTGGTCCAGCCTGGCACTTAATGGTGCTGAGTAGACTCTGGTTCCTCACAACACTGAATTTGATAAACTAGATGGGAGAATGTTACATTATTTTTTGTTCCTGTATGTATAATTTTCATGTATAAACAGAAATGTTCATATTTTGGTTGAAACAATTTATCTAGGTGCCATCAAAATTGTTAATTATATAGCCAAGATGATACTAATGTTGCAAATAGCTATTACTGCTTGAATGACTAATTTATAATTTATTATTCTCAAAGCCCAACTTCCAGCAGCAATTTCTTCAGTGTCCTAATAGTAAACTCTCTTAGTTCATCCTTAATTAATCATATTTAAAAGATAATTGGTTATTAGAGAATCTTTTGTAATTGTCTTTCATAAAATACCCTGCCAAAAACTTTTTTTTTAAGGCAAAGTTTTTGTTTCTTCTTCCAAAAATCCCACCATATCATTAGAACACAATATGTTTCTGGTTAAACCCATATTGAACGTCTTCTGACACAACTGTATTGCTTGCCTGCGTTTCTGGCTTATATTTTATAGTTAGTTTCATTCATTTATCTTAACTGCAAATGAAAATAACTGGCCTGTACTTGGATTGCTAGACAGAACCTCCTCTTTTATATAACAGTACAATTTTCAGTCATAAGGAGCTTCACTCGCTTGAAGCAGCTATCAAAAGCGTTAAATGTTTGTATACTTAAACATAAGGCTTCTTTGAGTAATTTAAAGTTTGTCTTGTGCTGGTGATATGTTTAAGTTTCTTTGGTCTTCTTAATGGCATGTTATTGACACACTAAAAGGTAAAAAAATATATAAAAACAACTTAACGTATCTGGAATTTCTTTATTCCCCGTGCAGTTTTTTTATTCACATCCTTTTAATGATTCACATACTATTAAAATACTAAGGAATGATTCCATGATTAACTTAAGACACCTTTTAGAATTTGTAATATCTCTTATAACTGTTGATTGTATGCATTCCTCTGCTTACAATTAATTTGATTGCCATTTTTCTTTTTATACAGCTATATATTTTACTAATTGTTTCATTTCTGCCTTTTTGATACCTTACTGCTTCTAATTTCTAGTATAAAAATGATGAAGTACTCTTTTTAAATGTATACAGTATCTCTCTAACTGACTTGAAATCTAGCTGTAGCTTGTCTAGTTTATTTCCCTGAGGCTATTTCTGAAAATCCTGAGCTCAGAAGCTGCCCATTGATACATCTTTGTAACACCCAAGTAGACTCCACAGACAGTGCCACCAGAAAAGCAGTTTTTCTCTGCCATCCCCAATGCACTTTTGGTCTGCAGTACCAATTTTGGGACTCAGCCTCTTAGCAAAACTACTAGTTAAGGATTCCCCAAAGTGCACCTTGAATGCTCTAATATTTGACCTGCTAAGATGGGTACTATAAAATAAAGATTGCCTGAAACTTTGAAAGCATCACACAGCTCATTAATCAAAGGGAGATTTACCATTGAATCGATCAATAGCCTCCTGGCGCAGACCCCCAGTAATACCACCATCTATTCTCTCATATTTGTATCCTTCATATTCAAGAAAGTCCTCCAAAAGATCAAGCATCTTTGTCATCTGGAGGAGAAATAGAAAAGTGTGTCTGTGTTAAATAGGCATAATGTCTAACCCAGATACTGTATGGCTATTTTTCATTCCAAAAAAAAGGCAAACTACATGACATATGGTATGAATATTCACAACTGAAATAAACACCTAGACGTGATAAAACAGAAAGTGAAACACTTGTACATATTCCACTATGACAGAAGGTGTGAAGATTAACCTCTGCTGTTACCTGGGAAAAGATAAGGACCCTATGACCTTCATCTTTAAGTTTCTTCAGCATTTTCTGCAAAAGGGTAAGCTTTCCTGAAGACCGAACAAGTAGATTCCCATCATATGAGCCATTGGGTAACACAGGAGCTTCCTGCAAAAAGGGTAAAAATCACGTAACCTTCACACAGCCAATTTACTCTTTGACCGCAGAGTAAGGCAACAGAAGCGCTCTGAGCATGGGAAAGACACTCTATAAATATCATGTATTATTTTTATTATTAAGGCACACCTTTTAACTACCAGATTCTGCACTCTTAAAACTGAAACACAAAAAAAATTCTTACCACTGCAGCCACAGGAAAAAGATAAGGGTGATTACAACACTTCTTCAGATCCATCATAATATTCAGTAGTGACACCTGATTTCCACCTCCTTTGGAGTTGAGTGCCTCAAAGTTTCGGGTCAGAATGAACTTGTAATACTTTCTGTGGGAGATATAACAGAAAGTTAAAGGAACAGACCATTAAAGTCTCTCTCTTAACATTATGGCCTTCAAATCAGGTTTGAGCATACAACAGAGCAACCATGTTATAATTCAAGGATGATTCCAGTCTATAAAAGCCCAGCTTTGCTCTGTGTTGTAACTCTGATAGTCCAGCGTTACCCACCAGGTGGCAATGCTTGCAGTTGACCTGCTTACCAAAAACTCCCACCACCAATCAAATGATTTGATTGCAGTGAAATGTGGATGGTAGCTGGCACCACATACAAAGCATCCAATTAGTGTGGCGGAGAGAGGTGGACAAAACTGAGACAGGTAGCCATCAGCTCCTGCACAAAACTCTACTGTGCTGCAACAAGGCAAGTGGAAGGTGACTGTGCTGTGCACAATTTAGAATGATCTCCATCCTATGTGGGACTATAATCTAGTTTAGAAATATATTTGATAAACCTGCTTTAAAACCAAAAGTTAATCTGACAATATGTTTCTTTTAACTTGTAAAAGAAGGTGTAAATAAAAAAATATACAGTATATGTGTGTGTGTGTTAAATATTTCTGTATTTTTCATTTGCGTAAAATCAAGAAAATTTCCACTGTGCACAGATTCCAGTACACACAAAGATTTCAAATCAACTATTCTGCTGTGATCACAGCATTTTTTCCATAAAAACAAAGAATTTGTAAAACAAAAATGGTAGTAAATGTGTCCCCAACTATACCAGTTCCTAGTTCTCATTAGCAGCAAAACATAATGCCAATATCCTTGTTCTTTTTTATGCTGATTGCAACACTCTTTTAAAAGCAATCACTTTTTGATATGTACTATTTGAGCATATGAAATGCTGTGGACTCATAACATGAAGCATCTCAGTTTGAAGATTTGCACAGTGATGAGCTGCTAGTGGTTAGCTGTAAATTCTCTCATACATGAGCACTCTGTACCGGAGCTAAATGGAGACCTCCATCAGCCTGTCGTACAGAGCAAGTCTCTGAACACTGTGAGGGGTGCACTTCCTGAAGGTGTGTGTCAGCTCCCACATTACTATGTGCAGCATTGCCACTACAGCGTGTCAGAACAGAGGCAAAAAAAACATCAGTCGAAACTCACCAGTCATAGTTGTAGACAGTCAACATCACCAACACAATTCTTTGCATCATTGTTTGAATAAGTTACCTTCCTTTGCTAACAGAGTTTTAAGTAGCTAGAAATAATTAATAATTACAAACTATTTCAGATCTTTAAAGTTGTGATTGTATTATTCACCATCTCAAAATTTCATGTACTGCATGTTAAACTATGAAAAAAGTCAAAACCTGCAGGCTTGGAAAAGTTTTGCAGAGAGATGCACATGTCTAGACTGGGACACCACCTAAGAGCACTGAAATTATTCAGTTTTATTTAGGTTTGGTATAAAGTAACAATATTTAGCAAGATGATTAATGTAGTGTAAGGCACGTCAACTCAGGAGGTTTACTCAAACAAGGAGTTCAAATAAAACCTGGGAAGAATAAATACAATGAAAACCTGCTTGCTGCCTTTATTTTCTGTGATTTTTTTCACTTCCTTTCCATCTCCGCCTATATGCCATTGACTGCAACTATTCCCATTCTGGCTGTGCTTCTTTCATACTACTATGTCTTCCTATAAATTTCTTGTCATTTGAAATGCACTGGTTGCTGTTACAGTGCACCATTACACACTACACATATTGTACAGGAGTAAGCAATGTCCTGTTTGTCAATCTAATAATGCATGTAGTTGCTGTAACAAAGCTCCCAGACTATGGGTTTCAATCCCTATTCTACTGAGGATTTTGCATGTTTATACCCCATGTCTGTCTGAGTTTTCTCTGGATAATCAAAATTTTCATTCCAAGTCCCAAAGATGTGTGTATTAGGTTGATTAATGACTTCTAATTGACGAGTGTGTGAGCATGTGTGGGTGTATGTGGGTTTATCAAAACTGTATTTTAATAGTGTACCCTCTTGCTCATACCGCTATCCAGCTATTCACTACAAACTTACTTTTGCATGGGACTGAGTTCGACACGCACTATCAGCTCAGTCTTGGCTGGCATGTTCTTGAAGACATCAGCCTTCAGTCTCCGCAACATGTGTGGTCCAAGTAGATCATGCAGCTTTTTGATCTGATCCTCCTTTGATATGTCCGCAAATTCTTCCAGAAAGCCATCAAGATTGCTACATGAAAAAAAGAGGGACTTAATCAATCTTTCATAAGTATTTTAAATTTGTAGAAAAGAGATCTCCTCTTCAGTGCAAATGTTAACTCTCCAGATTTTGAAGAATAGTTGAGATCAAGAAACTTTTCAAACTACGGGGATTTTCAAATCTTCTGGGGAATATCCAGAAAACCCAATTGATCCTTGTGTAAGACAAAGTAATTGCTGCTACATGTTCCCAATATTTTCTAAATATCAACCTTCTTAAAAACTTGCATCTATTTAAAACAACTGATTCCGAATAATTTTGCAAGCTATAGAAAGCAGAACTAAAGCATTATTAAGAATGTTCCAATGGAGAAAATTACAGAAAACTTCTGAACCTTCTATTATTCAGTTGAGGGAAAAACAGGTCAATAAAGTCATGATCACTCTGCAAAGACTGCTGGAAAGGCAGCAAGTATGTCAAAAATGTTGATAAGAAAAAGGTAGCATAAGAACCACCACCTTAGCATTTAACAGTGCCCTCAGCAGTGCAGTTTGTCTGTAGGTTCACAGAATTTCAGACAATTGATTAAAGGAACAATGGCTCACTTGAATCTCTCAGGTGTCAGGAAGTTCAGTAGGTGGAATAGTTCTTCCAGGTTGTTCTGCAGCGGTGTACCAGTAAGCAGCAGTTTGTAATAAATTTTATATCCACTCAAAACACGAAAGAACTTGGAAGAAGAACAAAACATGAAATCACGTTATGATGTCTTCTGACATGACAGGAATTTCCAATACATAACTTGCTTTAAAGGACAGTAGCTACATTACTACAGAAATGACCCTGCACATGCACAAGTCATTTTTAAATGTCAGTCTACCTTGGACTGGTTGTTTTTGAGGCGGTGAGCCTCATCCACTACTAAACAGGCCCAGTCAATGGATCCCAAGATAGCCTGATCAATAGTTATCAGCTCATAGGATGTCAGAAGAACATGGAATTTTATTTTAGTTTCCTTCTGTCAAAAAACAAAGCAGACATGAATGGCAGGCACATCCTGGCACCTACTGTTTAGCAATACTATAAAGAATGTATAAATACTGTATAGTAAGTGTGAAATTTATGTTATAAACTGTAATCTTTTTTAAAAAAAAAGGAATTTATCTTTTTGAGATCCTATTTTTTAATCAATTAGCAAGAAGAGCCTAGCAGGTAAGCCACTGTGAGATAACAGTATTGACCATGGGGAAGTTTGGTTTGCAAATCCAAAGAATTCTAAAGCAGTCAATTTAAGGAATTTTTGGAAGGCTGCATTCTTAGGAAGGCTTAATGAATGCATTTCAAAGACAGCACATTAAATATTTACTTGATTCTGTTCCTCAACTTAGTGTCATTCAAGCATGAGCTTTATTTAAGCTTAAATCACATAAGTCATTTATTAACAAAATGATCAATCCCACCTTCATGCGAAAAACCTTTCGTCCAGTCTTGATGGCATTATCGTCAAATGAGAATTCATTTTCTCGGATTACAGCACGACTATCCTTGTCTCCAGTGTATGTCACTACGTAGAAATCAGGTGCCCACATCTCAAATTCACGTTCCCAGTTAATAATGGTGGACAGTGGGGCACTCACAAGGTAAGGTCCCTTTGAATGACCCTGTTTAAGATTAAAAGTGCAGTTAACTTTAAGGTTACTATTAGGCATTGCTAAAGACAACTTCAACTTGACGTAGAGTATGATGCAGTATATGAAACTGTACTCCTTTAAAATGGTATTTATGGACATGAGATTACAAATACTTAAGATGTTGGACTGTAACCTATAAATTTACTTTTCAACCACTACTTGCTTTATTCACTGTGCATTTACAATGTGTAATGTTTATAATAAAAGCTTCAGCTAATTATGTAATGTAACATGAAGGCCCTAAAACATTTAAACATGATCTTCTAAGAGCACATGATCTTCTAGCAGTCACCAGTATGTTGTAGCCCTCCTTGTATTAAAAGTAAAGAAAACCTATTAAAAACAATAATTAAGAAAAAATTATCATTAGAAATTGCTTCCAACCCACTGTAGATAGCATAGTTGAGACTGAGAAATAACACAAGAATGGAATCATTTTCTAACATTTTCTCTGAGTAATAAATCTATGAGCAGAAAGAACAAGGTATTGAGAACTCCACATCACTAGAATTATTATTCAATTAATATATTATTTCAAACTAACACAAGACCAACCTCTTTGTAGAGAGAGTAAAGAAATACAATGGTCTGTACAGTCTTTCCCAAACCCATTTCATCTGCAAGGATGGTATCGGTACCCTGGGCCCAAGAGAAGCGTAACCAATTCAGCCCCTCAAGCTGATAAGGATGTAGGGTGCCTCCAGTGGAGTTGATGTACCAGGGTTGCTTATCAAACTTAATTGTGGGCTACAGAGACAAAAATGCAGGAAAAGTATTTAGATGAACATAATGAAAATCATCATAAGTGATGTTCTCAAGCAAATAAGAAGAGCTAAGTTAGGATGTGAGGGCATAAAACAAAGACTGTGGGGTTAAATATAAGATACTGTATGTTACGATTACCATTCGTGGAAAAGAAATGCTTAAAAATGCATCAAATGTAAATAAAAAAGGTGTTAAGCTTTGATGTGAGAAATATAAAACAACAATTCATGCAAAGGAGAAGTTTAGGTGCTAAATGTGAATAGGTACAGAATATTTGAAAAGTGACAGTCTCTTAAATAATAAATTGCCATTGGAAGGTTCTCCTATTCACAAATGCATTCTTTTACTGGGTTTGGTTTAGGGCAGCACAGTGGGCAAGTGGATAGCAGTACTGACTCACAGTTTCTGCCATTACATAGTCTTTGTTGAATTTGCATGTCAAGTTAATGTCAGTTATATTTCTTCTCTCTAGGTACACAGATTTTCTTCACACACTCTAAAATATACCATTAGGTCAGCTGGCAACTCTTAACTGGTCTAGTACGAAAGGCTGTGGGTGTGAGTATGTGAAAAGTGCCGCCTCTAAAAGTATTACAAATACAATAATGGGTGCAGATATAGGGTAAAAGGTCACATGGGGTGCATTTTGAATGTATATTATTAATATATCTTATTTAATTGTCTCCCGTAATGTTTCATTGTATAATAAACATTGAGCAAGTGGTGCCCATTTTTCTTTGCCTGAACCGCTGGAAGGGTAGTGGAAATTTGTACTACATACTGTTAAAGATGACAATTCAAAAAACACACAAGTGAAAGTATTTTCTTTTAACAACCCTTAAATTCAAAACTGCAGTATCTAAAATCAATGAATAAGTGAGTAAGAATAACTTGCCGAGTACACCTTAGACAGTGTTTCTGCAGAAGAATGGTCAGCTTAACTATCACTATCATACAAGGAGAACTCAGCCAGCCTTGAAGGTAGACTAAAAGCACAGATTTATAAAATTCAGATAGAGATACCTAACCTCTCTAGCCCAAATCCACTGTCTTTGCAGGCTTCAGCTAGAGTTAACACTTCCAGAGTATGATTCGACATAGAAATTAAGTTTGTGAACTCACATCCACTGTGGGTGTTTCTGGGGGCTTCTCCAGCTTCTCGTCTTTGTTTATGCTCTCAGGTCGGTCCTCATCCCCTAACATAAGTTCTCTTTTGAGGAATTAGCCATGAAATAAAATGTTGTTAGTGACTTTGTCCAAAATCTCAGAAAATGCATATCAATTTTCTCTTAGGCAGAGAAAGTGGCAAGACAGTGCTCACCTGTGATTCCAGTAAGCCTGCTTGAAGTTCTCATACTCAGGTATTTTAAAGTCATCAACTTCCCAGGTGCTCTGGTCGTAGGGAAGATCTCTCCATTTAATCAGGTAGTGGACATCTCCTTTCTTATCAAAGCTATATATCAATAAGAAAAAGGGAAAAGTCTTAGACCTGAAGTTTAAAAAATTCAGCAACAAGACACAAATACTAGTGGCTATGAGGAAAGACTAAAAAGAGAAGTCCTTTCAGTTTAAGCAGAGGTTTAAGAAGACATGTGATAGCAGTGTGTCGGAGACATGGAAAATGGTTGAGAGTAAATTTCACACAAATGTTAGAAAGTTATCACAAAAACATAAACTGCACAGTGGTGTGTGGAATAGAAGTAGTTTGATAACATTTACAATTTGACTATAGATAATTTGCAAAAGTTAACTAAATAGAAATTGACCAGCCATGTTTACTTTCAAAATTGTTCTTACAGTATATATTTATTTGTGTTTCAACCTTAAGAAATTCTCAAACATTTCTGTTTTAGAGTTTCGCATTCATCCTGGCTTCCTGAGATGCTGTACAATCATAACAAAAAATTTACTTTCATTGGTAACATCCCAATGCAAAACAGGAACATGAATGAGAAAAGACTGAATAAAACCAAGTTATGTTTATACTGTTTATTAAAATGACCATTTCAGCAATATTAAGAAACTAAATTATGAATATCACAAGCAATAACAGGCAGCATGGTGGCCCAATGGTAGCGCTGCTGCCTTGGAGTAAGGAGACCCAGGTTTACTTCCCGGGTCCTCCCTGCGTGGAGTTTGCATGTTCTCCCTGTGTCTGCGTGGGTTTCCTCCGGGTGCTCCAGTTTCCTCCCACAGTCCAAAGACATGCAGGTTAGGGTCATTGACGATCCTAAATTGTCTCTAGTGTGTGCTTGGTGTGTGTGTGTGTGCCCTGCAGTGGGCTGGCGCCATGCCTGCCTGGGATTTGTTCCTGCCTTGCGCCCTGTGCTGGCTGAGACTGGCTCTAGCAGACCCCCGTGACCCTGTCTTAGGATATAGCAGGTTGGAAAATGACTGACTGACAAGCAATAACTCTATAGTAAATTTTAGATGTTGCACAATTATACCAAAGGGTTGCTTGTTTACATGGTTGTAGTCATAGTGTTCAAAGAGTTAAGCCAGACTTAAAAATAGGAACTACTGTAAATCAAAAAGGCAACTTAATTTCTGCAGTTGTTACAGAAAACACTGATTCGCACATTTCCTGCATTTTACTCTCAGAATGAGCCAACACATCTATTCGATGTGTTTCAACTTACCTGGCTATAGATCAAATGATGCTACATGAAATTGTTTCAAATGAGAAAGTTTGTATTTACACCATGAAAAATTATTGATGTTGTTTCCAGACTTTAGTTTTGTTAATACAAAAGTTTGATTTATAGTCTGTCATCAGGTGAAATGTAAGGAATTTTTTTACCTTTATTTTGTTTATCTGGCCAGCCTCAAGTCGGAATTCAAGTGAAAATAAATACAGTAGGTTAAGATAAATGGATGTTTTTTTGACATTACTTTATGTTAAAGCAGAGTGTTTCAAAAGCCAATGCTGAGGCTATCACTTTTTTTTAAAGTAATATAAACAGTAAGTTAAAAACATAAGTAAATAACAAGCTAGTTAACTGTGTAGATGACATTAAACTATAGCAGGTAGATAAGTGGATACCCTACAGTTAGCAAAATCATTATAATTAGAAATAAGTCAGACTTGGGCATATATGTGGCCAATTAATGTACATAAAAATTAATTTTGACACATACAATGGAAAAATATTAGACATAATTGTGGACTGGATGGTCTATAACTTAAAATTACTCCTTATGAAAAAGAACTGAGAGTGCTAGTGGAATCATCACTTTGTTAGTATCCACAAATAGGCAGCATTAAAAGTGATTATGAAAGGTAATAAAGAATTAGGTTATTTATCGTGCTATGTTGAGTACAAATCAAGGAAGTTATCCTTAGACTACACAATAGTTATGACATAATCATAAGGTGCACAATTACAGTTTCCATATTACACAAAAGGATGTAAACACACTAAGAAAATTCCACTGAAGAGCTCCTACACTGATTCCATGACTTATAGTTTGTAAAAATAATTTTTTAAGTATTTTTACATATCTGCAAATCTTAATGTGAAGGAGGACATGAATAATGAGATAAGAACACATTTTTGGTGAAAGCAAACATAAATTGAGGGCTGATTTAACAGAGGTGTTACAAAAATCATAAAGGGATTTATAATCGTAAATACCAGGTATTATTTTAAGATGAGGTCTTCAGCAAGAACATAGAGGCAAAGATAAAAATGGGTTTGGAGTAAATTTTGCACTAACATCGGGAAGGGATTCTTTGTAACAAAAATATTAGTTCTTACCAAGCTATGCAGTAGTACTGTAGTACTTTTGGTATGTTCAGGTCCCAGCTTCACAATGTTTTGAAACGTTTAGGTCAATAGGGAAGGATGCACTAGGTATGACTGAATGACTTTTTCTTTTTAAATTTTCTTATATGTTGTATTTATGCCCAAAATGTAAAGCTGCACATCTGATTCGATTAAAGTGCATCAACTGGTCTTAATTATAAGTGACACAATGCATTGGTATTTTTAAATTGTTTTTGTCATATAATTCAGTTGGTGTAGGAGATTCAATATGGACCCATAAAATATAAGGCAGAGTGTCTACAAACATTTGAAAAATCAAATAGCAAGGAAAACAATGGCTGCATTGATTTTCATGGTCATAGACTGAATAATGAATGTCTCAACTTAAATTAATAATTGAATCATGCATCATTTTCTAGAGTGGGCAGGACAGAGAACTGAGATTCTAATACACCAGGAAAGACACAAAACAAAGGTACAAATATTTTAACATATGTGTTTTCACAGTTTTAGATTTTTTGAGCAATTTTTATAATTGATTTTAAAATGTGTCCATATCTGAGAATCTGAATATGAAGACACCTATACACTTTCTAAGCTACAGCATACATTAATAGTTTTAAACTCAGTAACATTTATTGAACAAGGATATGAAGGTAAACAATGGAATCCATTTGGAAATTACCAAATTACCAACTGATAGATTTTGATTTGAAATTATATCTATAAAGGCCAAAATATAAAAGATAAGGCTAAACTCCTGGTCATCTTTTCTGAAAGATAGTATTACCCAGGGCCTAATAAGCTGGATTTGAGATTGCAGTTCAAATTTAACTTGCAGCTCATGATATGAAACTGAACAACCTGCTACACTAACTGCAAACATAAACATTTGTGTTGATCAGCTGATTTATTTTCAGTGAATTTGATATAGGATCTCATCTGCAGTTCTACAGTGTTACATTTCTTGTGTTACATGTAGATGATGACAAGTTATTCTCAAAATCCAGATATTCCCTCTCTGGCTCTAGAAAATACTTTTTAAAAACTGTCAATGTAATACTTAAAAACAAACGTATCAGTTGTTGACATGCATAAATTGCCCCAGAATTGCTAGTGGCAGGTATCCTTCATGTTAGGTTCATGCACAACATGCATTAACTTGGCTACTCTTAGGATTTTAGGAAGGTCTCGGGTTTTATATTTTCCTTACCTATGGTTCACGATCCGGTGAATTATCATCCATTCAGGTTTGATGCCATAACGAAAGAATTGTTCTTCCATTTTTGCATATGTAGGGTCCTTACTTTTCCGCTTGTCACTCTTCACATCCTCTTCTCCTGAGCCATAGTCAAATGGAGGTGGTTCATCCATGTCATTTTTCCTTTGGTAGTTTCGGTACATTACTGTGTGATAGAGCTCCAGCTATGCACACAGATTAACATACATGGAAGACAAAACAGGTAATCAGAACATTTTGGGCATGAAACGTGGATAATTGGATTGTAGGTGCACCTAACTAAAGGAAGGCAAAATCTACTTGCTGAAGCATGGGGTCAGAAACACTTTTAACTGCTCATAGATAAGATTAGATGGAAAAGAACTACATATATCACATTATTTAAACAAAAATGACTTATGGAAATGATCTAGTGTCAAACTCTTTTGGACACACATAGGGAATACTCGTTTCAATTTTGTTCCTACAAAGTGATCATTATTGTTCTGATCCACTTTCGCTCCATAGTGCTCTTATTTGTGTAAACAACAGAAATTAATTTGGGACTAATGTTTAAGTTTTTTTTATTTTATTTAATTTTTTGTTAGTTGAGAAATAAGAAGGGCATGAAAAACTAAATATACTTCATACTATACATATGATAAAATATAATGTTGAAATGTATATTGTTAAAATGGTGCATTCTGGTATTTTTATGTTCAATTCCCTCTCTCATGTATGTCTCACCATTGAACAGGATGAGGACTGCAAAGAACAGATAAAATTTTAAATTTTAGAAAATGACCCATTACTGCTTAAAGGGCGATACCACAGTTTGTCAATTAGTATAAAAGCAGTTCAGGCAAGGAGCTGTGAAAAGTGACTTTGGATCAAATATCAGATTTTTAGTTAATGAAACAAATGTTCTTCAGGGTTATTGTATGGCTGAAACAATAAAAGAAGGCATCCTCAAACAGCTCCCTCAGGTATCTCAGACTCTTACTGTTTTCATAGGTGAAATATACTGTTTCATTAGCTGAGAGAGGCACAACATGATTAAAAGTAATGGAAGATTGTATACTATTGTAGTTCTGTATTCTTAAATAGTTTTGTGTCTTTTGGCTAGAAGTGAACAGAGACACAGAAAGGAAGGCTGATGGGAGTACCAGAAATCATCTCAAAATCACATGACTTGCAAGGGACACAGAAGTACCAGGAAGCAGAGATCATCCAGTGTGGTCAAGATTAAACAAAGAAGTCTTGCTACTTTCAGGCATGAACACAATAAAAGGAGCAGTCTGTTGGACCACCAGCAGCTCCCTTCTGAATGCCTAATTTTTGTTGTCATTATTACCATATTTTACCTTATTTCTTCCTCCAATATTTCTAAAAATATTTTTTTTATTTTCCTAAACAGCCTCACAACAAAACAAACAACACCATTAAACACAAAAGAGATAATTGGTACATTCATTCAACTCAGATACTAGACACAGCATGCACTTTTTTGCCCTTTTCATACATAAATGCAGTATGTCACTATTTTTTCTCACTCAACTAACAGTAATGGTTTTGAAGATGAGTGTTTGACTCAAAATGCATTTGGGAAAATATTATTGATCAAGTATAACATATGTCAAAGGACTCCTACTTGGCAGATATAAGATTAATTTCCCACCTTTTGTAATTTAGGAAGTCCTGTGGTCATTAAAGTTTAGTGCATTTCTGCAAACATCACTTTTGTAATTTTTTTCCTTTTCCTGTTGTTTTTTGTGTGCTCGTTTTTACCACTCTATTGCCTATGCATATTAAATCTAGCATATAGTACCTGAATTATTTCTTTCTGTGAATTGTTCATGATTTAGTATAATCTTTGCTTTACCTTCTGCATTATTAATTGTTTCATTTGTTCATTTTTTCTGCTATTATTCTTTTTCATTCTTTATTTTCTACTCGTTTGTTACATTTATACATATTTTGTGTGTATTTTAGTCATTTTGTTATTTTGGCTTATTTTTCATAAATATAAATTTGCGTGTGTCTATACAGTATATATATATATATACAGGCAGTCCCCGGGTTACATACAGGATAGTGACTGTAGGTTTGTACTTAAGTTGAATTTGTATGTAAGTCGGAACAGGTACATTATTTTAATAATTGTTATTGTTGACCGACTTTAACCAAGTGCTCTGCCAATGAATGATGGAGTTTCACCTCTCTCTGACCTTTTTATTATTTCTACTTTATTTTCAATGGTGATGGTTTTTCTCTTCTTTAGTGTATCACCAGCATTTGCATCAGATTTGTGTTTCAGAGACATTCTTGAAGGGTAAAGACAAAAGGTTAAGGTGAGGTCTTCTGCACAGCACTGTACACACTATCACAGCAGGAAGACACCCGTCGTCAGCATGTCTGATGTACTGAATGAGAGACAACTTCCTGCTATGTGCGTAAGAGTACAAGCAGGCTTGATATTGAGAATGAATGGGGGCGGCGAGGGGCAGTTCACCATTTGCCCACCACACAGTCACCTCCACTACAGTATGCTGCCTGCAGCATCTGCCCACTGACAATGAACAAGTGAAACACCCCCACCCCCCACTTTATCAAGCTTCTGTCCTGCACACAAATGATAGCTGTGGCCCCGGTGACTATGGACAATGGGTGACCACTTCCTGCCAGGAGCCACCCGAGGGACACTACACTGCGCGAGCAGCGAAATTGCCTCCCCCATCCAGCCACCGCTTGAAGCGTCCCCAGACCAAAGATGATGGAGTGGCAGTTACTGAGGCACATGCGTCGCAGCTGTGTCCCTGTTCATAAGTCATAGGTCGGATGTCCGTAACCTGGAGACTACCTGTATATATATATATATGTGTGTGTGTGTTATTGTCAGCTTAACACATTACTTTGTTCTTTTTACTATCTCTATTCATTATTATCTACGCTAGTGTGATCTTTTTAGTTATGTATGTGACTTTCATTATATATGATACTAGTGATATTTATTGTTACTCATACAAAAATCTACAAAATTATATTTTTACTTTTCCTTTGTTTTGCATTTCATTTCAAAAATTGTGATTATCTATGCTTACTGCATTTATTCTACTTGATACCCTGCTTATTCTCCAGTACATTAGCTGATCATAATGAGAATAATGATGAGTACTGCCACCAAAATATGATACTTTTCCCAGTGTGCTGGCTCAGTCTCTGTGCAGCACCACATAGGTTAATTGTGCATGCACAATTAGCCATATTCTGCATAAGCCAACCACTTCTCAAGCTAGAATGAGACCCTGTGAAATGACAATAATAACAAAAGATTTATTACTTTTAACAAAACATTTCTATCTTCCTGATGTAAGAAAAAAGTGTAAAGTATCTGCACAGATAGATTGAAAACAAAAAACATGCTCTATCTGTGTGCAGAGCTGCAAATTAAAACAATGGAATGAGCCAGCTCCACACTGCCACTTCATGTCATGGCCAATGTATTTCCCAGGATTGGTACTCTGCGAGTACAATGATATACTGTATATTTTTAATTGCTAGCTTCTGGCCAATTGTTGCATTTTGTTTAAGGTTAGAGTTTCACTCTGTGCCTTTTATTGTTTGAGGCACAGTGAAGATGTGATTAGCACTACTACCTCACAACTCGGATAACATTTTTGGCCACAATAATTGGTCCAGCCAGCATAGTTGGCAAATGCATTCTTTACCATCTAGGACACTTAAAAGACCATCGCACCATTATAAACCACTCAAAAAGATATATTTCTTCCCCATTGACCTCGTTTATATGTGTATGTGTAAATTCCTAAATATTTCTGTGATTTCACCAAACTCAAGCGAATAAAGCAAACTCCACAGGGTTCGCTCACAACTAATGGGGACCTTATCCAGGTCTTCAAAATTCTCACAGACTTAACTTCACCCTCTTGTAGTCACAGTTGTTACATGATTCAATACTCACCTGCAGTTCTTTGACCCAGGAGCAATGCCAGTAAGACAGGCCGGCCCATTTAACAAGCAACTCCCTCTCAGGTCGTCCCTTCAGTAGTGGTTTTGATGTTGGATCAAAGGACTCACATTCTTGGTCCAGAGACATCTCTGGTGAAATGGAGGGCTCTACCCATTTCCAGTGAAGGATCCGCTGTACCTTGCCTTTCAGTGGTGGACACTAAAACATGAGTATAAAGTTGGAACAAATATGTATGGGTGTTTAAAATTTCTATCACATTTTGCTAATTTAAGGGCACAAGAACTAATGTTACACTATTCTACGAAAAGGAGGATTTACCAAAATGAAATCGGGTAGCTCTGCAGAAAAAGTTCTGCTATACCTGGGTATGTTAGTCAAATACCTCTCTGCTCACTACAGTTCAGATAAAAAAAGGTATACAGAAAAAAATGCATCTGTCATCAAACAGAGGGTGATGGAGCCAAGCAACTAGGCCATTTTCTATGTTTAAAAAAGTGTGCACAAAGGTACCATGACTCTATGCAGTTAGGTAGGAAGTTCAGAAGTTACTGAATGGGGCATTAGACACATTTATGGGAACTGTCTACGCTCTTTGTTTGAACTAATGTGTAGAAGGGGTGGCATGATGTCTCACTCTGTGTAGGAGTTGGGTTTTTTGTTTTGCCTCTTACTGTGCAGCGTGGGCAGAGCCACTCCCCATTAGGTATCTCTGGCAGTGGAGGATTCAAGCAATGGATGTGGTAAGATGATGGGCAAGTATCACAGCACAGCAGCTCGCCTCCATCTTTACACACTCGACAGAACTCCATATGATCATCATCCTCTTCCTCTCCACCTTCCTCTTCTTCCTCTTCCTCTTTAGGCTCCCACTGAATGCCTTCTTTTTCCTATGTTCACAAAGCCAGATTAAGGTAACTATCGTGGGAAAAATGACAAAACGGGAGCTAACTTCGGTAACTTATTTTCCTTGTCTTTAACTCCTTGTCAAGACATTATACTACAATAATTAGTTAGGATTTCATCACATGCACAAGAGGTCCTAGGTTTTAATGTTCTGATTACAAAACAACCTATCTTACACAGTGTGGGCAACTCCATTTGCCCTCAGGTGCTTTGTCCAGTTCAGGATCTAGGCACACCAAATGATATGCCCGTGGACAGGTATCACAGAGGATGATTTCACCACCTTGCTGGCAGACTTCACAATAATCCTGGTGGTCAGTCTCATATCCATCTCCTTCTTTAGCTCAAAAAAACACAAGGAAAACATGTAGTTAACACTACTTGGTAGACAAAACATAGAAGCCCAGAAACCTCAAACAAGTAAATAAATGGAATAAATATAATTCATGGTGTTTATGAAACAGACAGTATGGCAAAGGAGCATACTACTTGAGGAGAACTGAAAACTACCCATACCCGATTCCAGCTGTATTTAAAAATAATGAGTCATGCCATGTCTAAATGTTTCCTTCAGGTAATGTTGAGTGGTGCGGTTCACAATCAACTTAGTATCTGGTGAACCCAAAGTTGATACCCACCTCAGCTATTGACTAGCTGTCTGCCTTAGTTTTAAGTGGCTTCTACTGTTTATGTGTAGTCTTCTTCATAAATTCACTATTGTTTATACTTCTTAGTAGAGCACACACTGTAGAGAATGTAAAAATGCTGGTATCAGCCTTACTTTTTTTCTTCTTTCTGCCTTTATGACTTTTTTTCTGGACTACAGATATATCTGATCGAATGGAGGCACTGTGAATGCTGGCACTATCGAAATCAGAGTCTTCTTCATCACTCTAGAGATCAAAAAATAAGCAAAAGGAAAATTAGTAGTAGAAGCCCTCATTTCAAATGTATGTCACTCCTCTTACCTATAAACATTTCAGTTTAGAATAATAGAGCAGTCTTTCATATTTAAATATGTGCATGTCCTTTCTGCCTGAGTTTCAGGCACACACTTGCCAACTTAAACTTGGCACTAACTTTTACCTTGCTTTGAATCTCACTGTCACTGATATAGTAATCTTAGCTTTGCTGATGTCTGGACTGTTTTATCACTCCAACTAGCATTCAGCCAATAATAGATTACCTAAACCATCCATACAACTAGAGCTTCTTACCGAAGAATCTCTTTTCTTTTTGGCTCCAAACGGCAGCTTCATTCTAAGCTTCTTGCCTTTTCCTTTCTTTTTGCTTTCTTTTACATTTTTGCTTTTTTTTCTTGCACCTGGACCTGAAAAGGGAGCATGAAGTTAGTTTCTGAATGTATAACTTGGATCTGATATTAAAACATTACCTTCAGAGTTATGTACCTTTGCCTTCCTTGGTTTTAGCTTTCCTAACTGGTCCAGGTTGAGCAGGCAGCGTTAAGGAGCTGACTGAGATGGGAGTTGCCACTGAGACCGTTTCTACAGCAGCAGCAACTGCAGCAGCAGCTGCAGCTGCAGAAGTACCTTTGAAGGGGTTGTTTGCACTAAACTCTCGCCATTTTGCTCCAAGAACTGTCATCATCTTAGACATTGGTATCTTGGGGTTCTTCTTGGCAATGAGAGGTCTATATGGATAATACACATACTGATTAGAGTGGCACCCATTCAGGAATGAAAGGTGACTTCATTACTTACCAAGATAGTCACCTGCATTGGACTCCAGACACACAGAGGTATCATGGCTCTTCATCCACAATTTCATTTCACAGCATTTATATAGCACATTTTTCAAAAGACAGGTTCACATTGCTAACAGATTTCCAAATAGAAAATAGGAAAATGTAATTCATTCAACATTTATATTCACAAGCGTACATATCCTATAAAACAGTGTTTCTCAATACTTTTGTTGCAGAGACTCACTTTTTCCCATATAAGCATATTTGTGACCAAGAGAGGAGGTCCTCCAATTGCAAATCAAGCACGCGGGGAGAGGTTAGGGGAAATAAGCATGATTGTTGGAGCAGCGAACCACCACAATCGATTACCAGTATGAATAATAGCAACCCACCAGTGGTAGCCCAAGACCAAAGTGTGAGTTAAGAAAAAACAATAAATGTATATACAATACGTGGCCATTTTATTACATGAATATTATAATTATTAGATTGTATTCTGATATTATGTATTTATTTATATTATATTATTATACCTTATATTATCTTTTCTCGCCATTTGTATGAATTCCTCAGAGCAAAGACCTAACAACATCCCAAAACTTTGCCTCAATCAGCCTGTCCCAGTCCATCTGTAATGTGTCCAACAGTTACTGAAAATTAGCAGAGTTAGATCTTTACTACAAATACTTTGACAAAACTAAACTGAATTGTGAATTGGTGACTAGTATATTAAATTGAATTCCCTATCACATTTCAAAAACCTTTCTAGCCTTTCCTAGCTTTGCAGTATTGGGAGCATTAACCAACTGAATAAAACTATTCACAGGTGAGAATTATGCCTCCTCCATTAAGAGATACACCTAATTGCCAGTATTTTTCGGATATCCTGATGCATTCAGATAATTTTCCACTTGTATCCAGGGACTGATGTATGTCATAAAAGCACACCACACACATTATCATCATGACAGCGTAATAATGAAACTTAGCATGATGGATCTGTGGATGCAAAACATTTTTGCCCAGTAATATTTTTATTTTTACAGATGCACCATAGAGATCATCTTGAATAATTGCATGACAGCTTGGTACAACAGCTGTACCAAAGCCACCAAAAATGTCCTGCAGCAGGTTGTAAAAATGGCACAGGACATTGTTGGCACTGAACTGCCATCACTTGAACATCTATACAAGACTCGCTATGTGAGAAGGGCTAAAAACATTATCAAGGACATCACTCATCCTGGACATAACTTGTTTAAGCTTCTCCCATTAGGCAGGCACTTCAGATCAATTTGTACATGTACAAATAGACTAAAAATAGCTTATGGAACTCTGATATCTCCTCAGTCTGAGATAATTATTTATTGAACATGTACAGTAAGCTATGTTGGTAATGTGTATTATATTGTTTACTGATATGTGAAATAATAATCTATTATGCTGTACATCTATGCAATAATAACCAATCCCAGATACTTGAACATTTAACACTGCATATATCATATTGCTAATATTTTGAGTATATTTCATAGTTCATATTTAGTGCTTTGTTATCTATCTGAACTATTTGCCTTTTGGATTTAAATGTACCTTTGGGGTTGTTACAAGAAAAAAAAAAACAGAAATTCATCACATGGCATTTTTCCAGTCTTACAATATGTAACTTTCAGTCTATAGCCGACACAATTTCATGATTTTAACTTAAAGAAATAGAAAAGTATTAAGTTCTTAGCTCCCAAGTTCTGACAAATTACACACTCTTACGTAACTCATATTGTAAGTTCACAACTGTTACCTGACTGACCAAGGCCATTTATTGCTCTGCCCATCAACCTTATCAACTGACAGTGTCCAACTACAGGACAGCTATTGGCTGAAACTTACAGTATTTAGATGCTGACCATTCTTAATACACCATGCAGTGTTTAAAACTAATTAAACCCTTAGTCTTATCTGTTCTTCCTTTGATTTGCACCACTGTCTGTAGAGGTGCAGCACTCAAACATTCTAGCTCGCATACTGTAATAAAGTGGTCACTCATTACTTAAGAAACTGTCTGTCTCGTCTGAAAATGTAATTACTTGCTCTGTATACAAATGATTGGCTTCCATGTTGCAGCTTTAACACAAATGAAATACTATATACAGCTGGATGTTTCTATTGGAGCATATACTGTACACTGTATGAACAGGAGTCATGAAACACACTGCAGTAATAAACTGCCTGCTGTAATATGAAACACCTTCTCTCTATGATGGAGCATTGACCTCCACTGTGTATATAAAAAACCATTTGTTTTTTATACCGGAGCTAAAGCACATAATGTACATATAAACCACTCTCTGCCAATAAAGGATGTGTAACTACACTTTAATATTGTATTTAAAGTAAGTTGATTACACATATATTGTAGATGTAATATCCAGTATACAGGTGCCGGTCATAAAATTAGAATATCATGACAAAGTTGATTTATTTCAGTAATTCCATTCAAAAAGTGAAACTTGTATATTAGATTCATTCATTACACACAGACTGATGTATTTCAAATGTTTATTTCTTTTAATTTTGATGATAATAACTGACAACTAATGAAAGTCCCAAATTCAGTATTTCGGAAAATTAGGATATCAATTAAGACCAATGCAAAAAAAGGATTTTTAGAAATGTTGGCCAACTGAAAGGTATGAACATGAAAAATATGAGCATGTATAGTACTCAGTATTTAGTTGGGGCTCCTTTGGCCTGGATTACTGCAGCAATGCAGCGTGGCATGGAGTCGATCAGTCTGTGGCACTGCTCAGGTGTTATAAGAGCCCATATTGCTCTGATAGTGGCCTTCAGCTCTTCTGAATTGTTGGGTCTGGCATATTGCATCTTCCTCTTTATAATATCCCATAGATTTTCTATGGGGTTAAGGTCAGGCGAGTTTGCTGGCCAATCAAGAACAGGGATACCATGGTCCTTAAACCAGGTACTGGTAGCTTTGGCACTGTGTGCAGGTGCCAGGTCCTGTTGAAAAATTAAATCTGCATCTCCATAAAGTTCATCAGCAGAAGGAAACATGAAGTGCTGGTAGATGGCTGCGTTGACCTTGGACCTCAGAAAACTCAATGGACCAACACCAGCAGATGACATGGCACCCCAAACCATCCCCGACTGAGGAAACTTTACACTGGACCTCAAGCAACATGGATTCTGTGCCTCTCCTCTCTTCCTCCAGACTCTGATACCTTGATTTCCAAAGGAAATGCAAAATTTACTTTCATCAGAGAACATAACTTTGGACCACTCAGCAGCAGTTTTGTCTTTAGCCCAGGCGAGATGCTTCTGACGCTGTCTCTTGTTCAAGAGTGGCTTGACACAAGGAATGCGACAGCTGAAACCCATGTTTTGCATACGTCTGTGCGTGGTGGTTCTTGAAGCACTGAATCCAGCTGCAGTCCACTCTTTGTGAATCTCCCCCACAGTTTTGAATGGGTTTTGTTTCACAATCCTCTCCAGGGTGCGGTTATCCCTATTGCTTGTACACTTTTTTCTACGACATCTTGTCCTTCCCTTCGCCTCTCTATTAATGTGCTTGGACACAGAGCTCTGTGAACAGCCAGCCTCTTTAGCAATGACCTTTTGTGTCTTGCCCTCCTTGTGCAAGGTGTCAATGGTCGTCTTTTGGACAACTGTCAAGTCAGCAGTCTTTCCCATGATTGTGTTGCCTACAGAACTAGACTGAAAGACCATTTAAAGGCTTTTGCAGGTGTTTTGAGTTAATTAGCTGATTAGAGTGTGGCACCAGGTGTCTTCAATATTGAAGCTTTTCACAATATTTTAATTTTCTGAGATACTGAATTTGGGACTTTCATTAGTTGTCAGTTATAATCATCAAAATTAAAAGAAATAAACATTTGAAATACATCAGTCTGTGTGTAATGAATGATCTAATATGCAAGTTTCACTTTTTGAATGGAATTACTGAAATAAATCAACTTTGTCATGATATTCCAATTTTATGACCGGCACCTGTATAAGCCACAAGTTGTTTTTACAGTATTATGACACATTTTTACTTGATTCCTCTGCACCACAGTTTAAATTTACAAAGCAAACAATTCAGGCTTGATTAAAGTGCACATTGTAGCATATGTTTTAGTCACACCATGTAGAAATGACAACACTTTTTACACATGGTCCCCCACCATAACGTTTGGGAAATAGCAGTGGTAGGTACAGTATATTAA
Organism: Polypterus senegalus; assembly: GCF_016835505.1. Lineage (NCBI taxonomy): Eukaryota > Metazoa > Chordata > Cladistia > Polypteriformes > Polypteridae > Polypterus > Polypterus senegalus. Next base: position 64,852,675 of record NC_053159.1, on the reverse strand, counting down.
AGCAGTCATATTTAGTACGTTGTTGCATATCCCTTGCATGCAAAGACTGCTTGAAGTCTGCAATTCATAGACATCACCAGTTACTGAGTACCTTCACTAGTGATACTCTGCCAAGGCTCTAATGCAGTCATCTTCAGGTTCTGCTTGTTTTGGGGGCTTGCCCCATTACTTTTCTTTTCAGCATATAGAAAGCATGAATAATTGGCTTTAAGCTGGGTAACTGGCTTGGCCATTCAAGAATTTTTCATTTTTTAACTTCCCAAAACTTGTTTCCTTAGCAGTATGTTTGGGATCATTTTCTTGTTATAAGATGAAGCATCATCCAATGAGTTTGGAGGCATTTACTGGAACTTGAGCACAGAAGATGTGTTTATACACCTCACAATTCATTGCTGTCAGCAGTTACATCATCAATGAAGATACGTATGCCAGTGCCTGAGGCAGCCATACATGCACATGCCATAACCACCACCACATTTAACAGATGATGTGGTATGTTCCAGATGATGTGGTAGTCCCTTTTTTCTCCACACTTTGCTCTTACCATCATTCTTAAACAACCCTTTTCCAGAATTCTACATGGTGTTTGAAGTACTTTTTCACAAACTGGCCATCTTGTTTTTGTGAATAACTAGTGCTTTGCATCTTGCAGTGTGGCCTCTGCATTTCTGTTCATGAAGTCTTCTGTGGATAGTCTTTGACACATCGGCCTCCTGAAGACAGTTTCTGATTTACACCTGATCTGACAAGCATTTGGGGCTTCTTACTGACCATAATGAGGATTCTTCTGTCATCAGCAGTGGAGGTCTTCCTTGGCCTATGTGCTATGTGTGCGCGCCGGCTGCTCGACGTTCGCTGAGCAGGAGACCCCATTTTTTGCAGACTCGTTCACGTGATCAAAAGTCTCAGCGCTCTTTGGAGTTTATTTATATATATATATATATAGCAAAATACCCGCGCCTCGCAGCGGAGAAGTAGTGTGTTAAAGAAGTAATGAAAAAGAAAAGGAAACATTTTAATAATAACGTAACATGATTGACATTGTCATGAGTGTTGCTGTCATATATATGCCTGCCTGAATAAGTCACCCTTGCTTCGCTCTTACTTTTTAACCGTTCATTTAATCATGGTTAGTGGCGGAAAAATTATAAAATGGAAGGAGGATTACACTGAGTATGGCTTTACCAAAACAATTATTGATGGCGAATCGATTATTCATAAAGCTTGAATTGGTGATCTGTTTTTCTGTGTTAACCTCATATTTTTTCATACTTCTTCTCAAACCAAGGGGGTGCGATGGTAAAATGAATCGAGAAGAAAAGGAAACATTTTAAAAATAACGTAACACGATTGTCAATGTAACCTTTTGTAAGTAGTGCCTGGAGGATTCAGTGTGGAGAAACTCTAGAGACAGCGTGTGTATTAACTTGTGGATTTTTCTGTGAGTATTTGGTGGCAGTGTGACGAAGTTGCTTCGGAAGACGGTGTTAGCCGCGGAGCTCAGCTCAGAGTGAAATGAGGTGAATGGGAAGGGAGATGATGACGTCACTCCTCCACCCGCCTTAACTGTCAATCCCTGTTTGGTCCCTTGGTTCGGTTCATTTGCATTGATGTGAATGCAATCTCGGTACTTTGGTGCGCACCAAATCAATCGATCCGAGACCTTCCTGAAGGGGTGGTCTCGGACCGCTTTATCCGCTCTACTTTGGTACGGTTCGTCTGGTGTGAAAGCAACCAAACCAAATCTGACGAAATGGTATAGTTTAAAGCACTTTGGGTATAAGAGATACAGGGTTGTGGGTAAAATTCTTTTCACTTCCTGTTGACTCCATTAAAATTTTCAAGCTATCGACTTGCGATGAAATCAAACCGCGGAGAAACGTGGAGTGCCAAAGAAATTAAGTGCCTCATAGATATATGGTCGGATGAGCATATCCAAAAGCAACTGTCCACGACACATAAAAACAGCTGCATTTACGCACTGTTCAGTAAGCAGTTGAACAATGCCGTATTAAGACAAAAAAACTTCGGGCGAAGTATATAGAAGTGCGTGATACACTTAGCAAGACGGGAAGTTCTGGAAAAGAGAAAGACAAGTTTCCCTGGTGCCGATGGGCTTCGCGGTCTATTTTGGTTTGTTTAGAACTTGGCATATTTAAAAGCAAACCGTTCCCACGTCTGTTTACTACATTGTAACATTTTTCTGACTGGTGCGGACTAAAGCAATCGAACTATAGGTGTGAAAGCACCCTAAACTTTAGTTTTACACTGTGCTTTGTTTCTGAAGTAGCTGCAGGCATGAATATGCTTGTACAGTATGTGTCACTCACTCGCTTCTTATTGTTTCGCTGCCTTCTCAATTGTATAATGCATGTTTTCTTCAGCGCTTTTTTGAGCTCTTCCTGGTTTTCTATGTAATGCGTTGACAGTCAGTTCACGTGATTACGTGGGAGGCATGATGATGTCACATGAAACTCCGCCCCCCATGGCCATTGAGCTCAACTCCATTACATTATATGGAGAAAAATAGCTTCCATTTATGACCATTACGCGTAGAATTTTGAAATGAAACCTGCCTAACTTTTTAAAGTAAGCTCTAAGGAAGGAGCCTGCCAAATTTCAGCCTTCTACCTACACAGGAAGTTGGAGAATTAGTGATGAGTGAGTGAGTGAGTGAGTGAGTGAGTGAGTGAGGGCTTTGCCTTTTATTAGTATAGATAACATCTTACTAAACAACACTTTTTTATGTAATTTTCCAGAATGAACAAAGTTCTCCAGAAACAGCTGGCACTACGTAAAAACTAACTGTCCTCTTATACCTAATAGCTTGTTGTTAATTTCAATCACTCAAGCAAAATGCTTTTTCTAATTAAATACTGGTCTCTTTAATTACTATGGAATAATTTTAGCCAATATTTCTTTGAAGAACCACTTTAATTCAGTAACTGTAGAGGTTTTCAAGCTTGGACTGTTCATTCATGCCACAGAATCTCTACTGGGTTTAGGTCTGTTCAGCCAGTTCAAACCTTTCATTTTGTCAGTTTTCAGCCATTTGGAAGTGGACTTTCTTTAGTGCTTTGGCTCATTCTCTAACTGTTTGAACTATCTATACTCCCTTAACTAGATTTTTATAGTAAACATCAGAATTCATGATTCTTTCAATTATGGCAAGCTATTGATATCCTGAGGAAGCAAAACACCCCAGAACCTTTACATTACCACCAGTATTATTTTCTTAATATCAGACATATTGGGGGCCATGTCACCCAAAGGGTTCCCTTTTTGTCTCATCTTTTAATAGAATATTCTCCCAAAAGGCTTGGGGATCATTCAAGTACTACCTGGTAAATGAAAGAAGACTGTTTATGTTCCACTTGCCTAGCCATTATTTCTGTCGTCACGCTCTCCAATGAAGCACATTTTTTCCCAGTTTCTTTCTGATTGTGGAGTAATGGACAATGACCTTTTCCATTTATCCATCCATTATCCAACCTGCTATGTCCTAATTACAGTGTCACGGGGGTCTGCTGGAGCCAATCCCAGCCAATACTAGGCACAAGGCAGGAAATAAACCCCGGGCAGGGCGCCAGCCCACCGCTGAATGACCTTTTCATAGCCAAGAAAAGCCTACAGTTCTTTGAAATTCTTTTTGACTTTATAGATGATTTTGCACAGTGTCCTTGAAGTACCTTTGAGAGGCTGGCCATTCATGGAAAGATTAACCACTGTTCTAAGTTTTTTTTTTATATTTGGACACCATGGCTCTCATTGTGGTCTGGTGGCGTCTCAAAGCCTTAGAAATGGAAAGGCTCTTTCTAGACTGATTGTTTTTTTTATTATTATAATTTCTTCTCAAAGTTCCTTTGATTGGGGAATTTAGTGCATGTTGAATCTTTGTGATGGCAACTTGACTCTAATGGCAAGAGTCAAAATAACTGTGGTTTACACTGAGGAGGGTTGGCAGTGTTCGGACAGCTAACTCTAATTATTCCATTCATTTGATTGATTTAACAAGGGAGCAATGCCTTTTGCCTGTTATACTGTAGGTGAACATAAGCCTTGGCATGAATATAGGCACTGAAACACACACAGTGCACTACTTCACTGCACTGAAGTTAGATACAATTTAGATGGCTAGTGCAAGTTTTACAGTAACTATTATGTTATTCTAATAAACCAACTTGTCATATCAGAAAGATATACCAAGGGAAAATACCCACAACCAATGAGGGTGTATTATTTAATAACTCAATACTGTCTTAAGTCTAAGTAGGCAGAGTAACAGTGGTCATTATTAACACAGAAAAATGCTCTTAATGAAGCCAGGAAAGAGATGCATTATACTACATAGAAGTGGGAATAAAAACTACAGAAGATGAACAAGGGGTTGAAAAAAGATTGCCTTTATAATGAATAAAATCAGTCTGCACACGTCAGAAATATAATAAACACTGTGCTTGCCAGTTTATAATCTGCTTTGCTATATAAACAGAAACAAATCCAAAACCAAAGATAGTTTGCACAGCCTAAAGTCAATAGGCATTAGACCCACAGATGACTACAGTTTACAAAATAATGAAGTGCTACCAAAAAATTCACTTATGATATGTAAATATAAAAACTTTGGTCATTATTCAAATGAAATTGAATTCACCACAAACTGAGCAAACATAAACAAAACAAACAAACAAAACTAGCCAGTCAACTCTTCATACTGATGCGACAAACTGAGAATAACCTGCTGATTGTAACAGGTAATACAAGTTCGTTTTCCAGGACATGTACCGCACCTAGGTTAAATATAGTATGGATGGCAAATGCAAACGTGCATAGCTACAGCACTGTGAAAAATGTGTTCAACCTTCATCCTTTTTCATATTTAATTGCCATACAGACATGGAATTTTAAGACATTAGATTTTAAGCTATAAATCATTTTTCATCACATAGCTTTTTACAGAAAAATGTAAAAAATAAAGAATGAAATACTGCAATAAAAACTTCTAAAATTTAAATGTTCTTATTTTTAAGTATTCCTCTTTTGTTGAACCAACTCTAAGAGATATGTGCCAGTTATCTTTCTGAATTAGTTTTTTTTTTTTTGTATTGTGATTTAAAAGTACAGTATTTAGATACTACTCATTGCATAACTGCTCAAGCAGTGTCAAGGTAGATACTGTCAAACGCATTTTGATCCTTCTATAAAAGAAGGACTAAGCTTGTTGCAGTTTAGAGCGAGTGGAGCAGAGAGCACTTTTAAAGAAGAAAAACACTTAAAGCCAGGCAGGAATTGTGACATTGTGACAAGTTCTGTAAAAATTAGTCAGAACAAAATGGAATCAAAACCAAAAGTAAATAGCTCAAGAAACTAACTATCTCTAATGGACTTTTCCCTTTATTTTAATATAAAGGGCAGACGTTTTTCTGAGTGGGATGTTGCACACATGGATAAAAACAGAAGACCTCCACCAAGTTAGGTACAGCATCGTATCAGTCATTCAATAATGTAGACATGTGACAATGCCACCCACTAGCAAATAGGACCCACAAAGACAGATTTTTTTCTTAATTTTATGCTACTTCAGTGTATTCCTGAGGAACTGCTTTGGATCACTGCTTTGTAATACAACACACTCCTTCCCTAGTTTCCTGGCAAAGGGATCCACATATTTTCAAACAGTATTTCTCTGTAATGTGCCCTTTAATTGTTAAAGAGCAAATGCATAGTATGATGCTATCATTACTGTTTTAAACAGTGGGGTGCTGTACTTGACTTGCATCACACATACCGCTTCAGATCAAAACGTTTGTCTCATCACCTCACAAGACTTTAAATTTCTGTATCTACAGTATTTAATAGGTGATGTTTTTCCAAAAAAATGATTTATTTATTGTTTAATCCACTGTTTCTTCCTTGCCACCTCCTAATAAACAGCATTCTTGTAGAATGCCCTAGAGTTTATTGTATTAAAGCCAATATTAAACCTGGCTTGCAGAAAATCCCAAACTGAAGAAAAAACGTTGGCCAAGAGATGTAGAGCGTATATAAAATACACAAAATAAAAGAGTAAAAGTAACCAAAATATTATTCAAAAATCACAGGCAAAATAACAAGAATCTGAGATCCTAACCGTGACCAAAAAGCCTTTCCCTAAATATCGCTATTGCCAACAAAGATTTGTTTATTTTTTATAAAAATCCAAACGCTTGGTGAGTGAGAGCTTTGTGTCATCATCTAAATAGAAAATGGCAGATGATGTCACACATAACATCACTGTCCCGCCATGTGATTTGCAATGGAAATGATAACCAAAAACAATATGGCTGTGGGCAACAAAAACATAAACCAAAACAGCAAGTCGCAAATTCCTGCCAAAAAGATGTTATGAAAAGGTAATATAATACAACAAGAGAAAATGTATAGATTAGAGCTAAGAACTAATACAATAATAATAATAAACTCATAATGATAATAATGTGGTCATTATCATTTTGTGATAAATGAAATTTTAGCGTAGAGGGCTACATGGAACTTTCTTTTAACCTGCTTCATGCTCACTGTAAAGCTTTCATCCTGCTCACTTAAACTCTTAAGTCCCATTCACTGTGCCAAAATTGCATCTCACTGTGTGAATTATTAAGGTAGGCTGTGCAAGACCTGTGGGATTTTAGCTGGGATGCATGCCTCTAAATGCCAGTCAAGTAAATTTAGTAAAAGGCTGTCTCCAAAACAGTTTTATATATTCTGACAAATAATATTCATACATTTATTAATTTTATTATGTTTAAGTCACCTGTAATCTATGTGTATATTGTAAATGTTAGCTTAGTTAATTCTTTTCTGGTGGTGCGCAATTAATGTAACTTACATATACTGTAGCTTGCTGCATGCTTACAATTTAACATATCATAGCAAATACATGACAGCTGATTTATTCACTTACCAGCTGACAACTGCTGTTTATGACTATTTTTTATTTTTATTTTAATAAGGTTAAAATTGTATTTTGGGAATCTTTTCAACAATATGGGCACTTTTTAGCTGCCTTTGGCAACACACACATCTCCCTTTTGCCATGTTCTGCTGTCTTCATTCCCATGGGCTGAAGTGTTGGCAGAGTTCACAGATTTAAGATTTATGCATCAAGTATGAGGGAAAAAACACCCTCAAATTACTTTGTTCGAAATTTTATTCCTCAATCCCCTACACATTCTGCTGCAAAGAATTTGGTTGAGTTCTGTGAAGGTCTCCACTTTTGCCTAAATCATCCACTCTAGCGGTGGGGTATTTTTTCTAAGAAAATGGTGTCTGCATATCTGTTCTACCAGCTACCCCTCAGATAGTGTTTTCAGCACAGATATGGTAACATTTTATTCTGGTAAAGCACATCCTAAAGCTAGAGACAGACATCAGACTAGAACTTCCGGCTAAAAATTTGTAAATGAAAAAATAACCCTGTTATTTAAAATATGAGTTTCATAACCTCTTTTACCATTTACATTTAATTTAAATAATTCTCTTTTATTCCCATTTTAACAGGTGGCTGAATATATCAGTACACTTATATTTTATTCAAATAATCCACTGTTTATCCTGAAAAGCATTAAAATTAAAAGATCTTTAATTATTTATACATGATTTTTTAGGTAAATTGTCCCAAGACTGAACAGAAAGATTTTCTGACTGATGAAGAAAGAACCAAAGAAAACAAGAAAACCTTCACGATCAATTGCAACAGTTTTAGGTCATACAATCTGTTCCTATTTAAATGAAAATGGGCTCCACACTGGAATATCCAGAAATACCCTACTTCTGACAGAGAGAGAGAGAGAGAGCACATTGCTGCACCCACCACATGATGAGCCACCCGAGTGGTTTCCGAGTGCGGTGAAACAGTTTGGGCTTTTTTTTTATGGTGGCTGGAGTACCAATCCTGACACCAACCCCCAAGTTTTCCCTGTAAGTTGTAGGACCTGCCTTCAGGCCTGGATGCAGATTAACGTCATACCCAGGACAAAGCAATTGCAGGTTAAGGGCCTTGCTCAAGGGCCCAACAGAGTAGAGTCACTTCTGGCATTTATGGGATTTGACAACCTTCCAATTGCCGGCACAGAGAGAGAAAAAAAGGCCAACTGGAGTTTGCTAAAGTAAATGTTGATAAGCCACAGTAATTCTAAGAAAATGTCCTTTGGACATACAAAACAAATTAGAAAAAAAGAGGTTTTTGATAAATCATATCAACTGCACATTCAAAGAAAACAAAAATAAAGCTTTCAAAGAATCAAACACCGATTGTATTGTCAAACTTTACTAAGGCTCAGTAATGTTTTGTGGTTGCTTTGCTTACTTTGGCACTTGGTGCCCTGAATCTGTGCAGGACACAATGAAATCTGAAGACTACCAGAGCATTTATCAAGCAAAATGTAAAGCCAAGCGCCTAAGGCTATAAGTCACAGGTGCGGGTCCTCCAGTAGGATAAGGACCCAAAACATTTTTCAAAAAGTACCAAAGAATGGATGAGAACATTAGACCGTTCTAAAGTACCTTGCATAGAGTCGTGATCTGAATCCCATTGAACAGTTTGCTCAAGAAGAGTGAACCTGCCAGTCTAAAACTGTAGAAATTCAAAGCTACAAAAAGAACTAGATTGCATTGACCATCTCCAAAGGCTGTTCTGCAAATGCTAGATTAAGGGTATCAATATTTTTATCCATGCTACTTTCATTTGTTACATTATTTAAAACACTAAGTTAGGTCATAAAACAAAAGCAAACTTTTTATTCTACTAAATGTGACAAAAAGAAAACAGACACTTGAAACATTTTATCAGTTTCAATTTGGTTCAGTGGAAATTCTTGGTTTTTTTTTTTAAAGCGGAATAGCATCAGTATTTTAGTTGGCCAAGATTAAAGTATTGCCATGAAGTCTGGAAAATGTCTTGTAAAATATTTACATTTAAATAACTATTGTTATAACAATTGTTAAACCGTCTAGATTTTTATTTACCTATTTTATTTATAATCATCAATTTTCAATTCCTATAATTAATTACAGTATTTGGTACTGTATATTGCACCATAACAATAAGAATTTTTAGTTTCATCAGGGTTCAAATACATTATTCATTCTTAAAAATGAGCAGCAGTAAATGAATATTTATCAACAATTATCTGAAATGAACGATATGGAAAATTACCTTGATATTTTTTTGTCATATCACTGCACCCCATTATCTATACTAATAAACGGCAAAGCCCTCACTCACTCACTCATCACTAATTCTCCAACTTCCCGTGTAGGTAGAAGACTGAAATTTGGTAGGGTTATTCCTTACAGCTTCCTTACAAAAGTTGGGCAGGTTTCATATCGAAATTCTACGCGTAATGGTCATAACTGGAAGCTGTTTTTCTCCATTTACTGTAATGGAGATGAGCTTGAAACCCGTGGGGGCGGAGTTTCGTGTGACATCATCACGCCTTCCACGTAATCACACAGTACGTAGAAAACTAGGAAGAGGCCCAAAAAGCGCTGAAGAAAACATGCATTATATAATTGAGAAGGCAGCGAAACAATAAGAAGCGAGCGAGTGACATATACAACCATATTCATGAGTTCTGCTACTTCGGAAACAAAGCACGATGTAAACCTAAAGTTTAAATTAAGTTCATAGACAGGCTGCCGCTGGCGTTTGTAATTTAGTGCCTACCCATATAAGGCCGTCCGTCAGCGGCAATCCAATAGCAAACTGCCACAGGTAAATATTCACGGGTGAAGGACTTGGCTTATGCAGAAGAAGATGAGATGGTCAGGGTGGTGTTTGGCACAAACTCAGCGAAACTGCGAGAGAAAGTTTTAAGTGCCAGGACTAAGGTAACATTAGATACAGCCATGGACATAGCACGACATGGCACCAGCACAGCTGGGAACCTTCGATGCATGTACACCGAGCAGCTCACGTAAACTGACGCAGTGCATAGACAAAAAGGAACAGTTCCAAAGAGCGCTGAACAAAAAACGAATTACACAATTGAAAAGGCAGCAAAAAATATGAAGCATCTGATACATACAAGCATATTCATAAATGCAGCTACTGTGGAAACAAAGCACACGGTGGAAAAAGTCAATGTCCCGCTAAAGGAAGGTTTTGTTATGCAGCATGTTCATATTTGAATTTGTATAATTTTGACAGGATATATTTTTATGGAGAGCAAAATCTTTTGGGATATTTAAAATCTAAGTTTATTTTTTATATAAAATTACATAAGAGTAAAGAAATTTGAATGTTTGTTCTTTTAACTTTTACTTTATTTCTAACTTGTATAATTTAGACAGGATATATTTTTATGGAGAGCAAAATATTATAAGTTGTTTAAGGTTTGAGTTGATTTATTCAGGAATAATATACCTGTCTGTTTTTACCATTCCTACCAAAGATATTTCTGTCGACTAAATAAAAATTCCTTCTATTTAAAATTTAAATAGAACTTGAACAAATACGATAGTTCATAATATCCATGCAGACTTGCACGTAAGAGCGGGAGTTATCCGTTTTAACAAGCAGCGTATTGCACTGATATGAAATAGCTGTGTGTGTATATATGTAGATATGTATGTATATGTATATATATGTTTATATGTGTGTGTGTGTATGTATGTGTATATGTATAGATATGTATATATATATGTTTATGTGTGTGTGTGTAAATATATATATATATTTATATATATATATATATATATATATATATGACAGCAACACTCATCACTCACAACAGTGACAAAACAATTACATTGACAATCATGTTACGTTATTTTCAAAATGTTTCCTTTTCTTTTTCATTGCTTCTTTAACACACTACCTCTCCGCTGCAAAGCGCAGGTATTTTGCTAGTCTATACTAATAAATGGCAAAGCCCTCACTGACTGACTGACTGACTGACTGACTGACTGACTGACTGACTCATCACTAATTCTCCAACTTCCCGTGTAGGTAGAAGACTGAAATTTGGCAGGCTTATTCCTTACAGCTTACTTACAAAAGTTAAGCAGGTTTCATTTCGAAATTCTACACGTAACGGTCATAACGGTCAACAACGTCCGCCATGTTGAACTTTCTTATTTATGGCCCCATCTTCACGAAATTTGGTAGGCGGCTTCCCTGTGCTAACCAAAACCGATCTACGTACTTATTTCAATGGTATGACGCCAATGTCGGCCGCCATATTGAACTTTCCAACGTCACTAATTTTCCAACTTCCCATGTAGGTAGAAGGCTGACCCCATCTTCCCGAAATGTGGTAGGTGGCTTCCCTGCGCTAACCAAAACCAATGTACGTACTTATTTCAATGGTATGACGCCACTGTCGGCCGCCATATTGAATTTTCCAAACGTCACTAATTCTCCAACTTCCCGTGTAGGTGGAAGGCTGAAATTTGGCAGGCTCATTCCTTACAGCTTTCTTACAAAAGTTAAGCAGGTTTCATTTCGAAATTCTACGCGTAACGGTCATAACGGTCAACAACGTCCGCCATGTTAAACTTTCTTATTCATGGCCCCATCTTCACGAAATTTAGTAGGCGGCTTCCCTGCGCTAACCAAAACCGATGTACGTACTTATTTCAGTGGTACGATGCCACTGTCAGCCGCCATATTGAAGTTTCCAATGTCACTAATTCCCCAACTTCCCGTGTAGGTAGAAGGCTGAAATTTGGCAGGCTCATTCCTTACAGCTTACTTAGAAAAGTTAAGCAGGTTTCATTTCGAAATTCTATGCGTAATGGTCATAACGGTCAACAACGTCCTCCATGTTGAACTTTCTTATTTATGGCCCCATCTTCACGAAATTTAGTAGGCGGCTTCCCTGCGCTAACCAAAACCAATATACGTACTTATTTCGAGATTATGATGCCACTGCCGGCCGCCATATTGAACTTTTCAACGGTCTTTGTTACTTATGGGCCCATCTTCAAGGAATTTGGTACGCGGGTTCCCAACGCTAACTGAATCCTACTTACGTACATATATACGTTTATAGCCTGCAGCTCGGTCATCAAGTGAGGTGGCGTTGGGTCCCCCATCCCAACGCCTCCCACATTGTTGGCTGCCTGCCTATATAAAGCAGTCCGGCGCTCTGGTCTTTACATTCCCTTTCTTGCTTCGCCACGGGATTCACGTCTCCCTGCTCATAACTACAGCCTTTTTATTTAATCCATGGCTTCTCCACTGTTTTATTGTTCGTTTATTACGATTATAGTTGTTGTTGTAGGTATTTTAGACTTACTTTACATTGTTCAGGTACCCATTTCGTTTATCATTCCAAACGTACCCACATTAACATGTCTATCGAGGTGATCACCATCGATCAAAGAACTGTCACTTACCGAGTGGTTTCCATACCTGGAGATGGCAACTACCTTTTCCATTCTCTTTGTTACATATTGCACGGCCATATCAGGCTCACTCTTGATATACGGAGGAACATTGTGTCTTATGTATTGAATGACTGGAACAGGTTCAAGGTGTGGACTGATGACGGTACAGGAGATAATTATTCTACACAGGAGCACTATAAGAGTAAAATGCTTAAGCCCTTCACCTATGGTTCTGCATGTGAGTTGATGGCTGCCGCTGAATTGTTTGGTTGTCGCTTTCAAGTGAACCGAAATGGCCAAATATTTTACACCTTTCGACAACTGCCAATGCCTCTTAAACATCTTAGATTCACAGGTGACGATTTCAGTAGTGGACACTTTGATGTTTATGAATGTTTAAACTCTCAAAAGCTGGATGTGAAGTTATCGATGAAATCGGTTGTATGCTTACAACGCTTGACAGATGCCGAATGTCACTTCAACACAAGTCCTGCAAATACTGTCGTAATTGAACCAAACCATGAAACTCAAACCGATTATGACAGCAGCAATCCAAGCTGTGAGATTTCACACAAGATTACTGTTCCCATGGCCAACTGTGCATTGCATGCTCAAGAGTAAGCTCAGCGCACAGCTTGGTCATATTACAACCGGAGGGCCGAGCTGACAATGTGGTATACAAAGAGATCCTTAACAAATAATTATTGCTATATTTTCCCTCAGTTTAAAAAGGTTAAATTTTCTTCTTAATAAAAATATTAAGGCAGTACTTTGCCGCTGCGAAGCGCGGGTATTTTGCTAGTCTATATATATAATTTACTAAAGCAAGACACCCATGGAAAGCACGCCAGAAGAGGCGTGGATTCACTAAGCCACTGACAAGTGAGACGCCCATGGCGCACGCAGGAAGGAGCCACGCCCACCAACTCTAAGACCATTGGATACGACGACAACTCGCAGAACCACGCCCACCAACTCGGACGCGACGACACAGTAAAAACAGCGTCATTTATGTTCGTCTGGCGTGGAGTCCACATGCAGCTCTGAGCCACGTTGACTGTTCATAGAGGAATGTTTCTCATGGAAGTGAATTGCTATATGCAGCGTGTAAAACAGTTTGTGAGAGGTATCCCATGGGATCCTTAAAACAATCCTTTAAAACTGAGGTTAAAACACAATGAAGAAAGCAGTCTTTAAAAACCAATAAGCCCTGTGCTTCTGTTTCATTACCGTCTCACCTGCTTCACCAATGCAGGCCCTGCAACAGTTGAGCCGCTCTCTCAGAAGCTGACCTTCTCTGTGCCTGACCGGTTCACACAGAGGCACCACACGACGTGGCAGGACTATCTAAGAAGAGGCATGTTTGTCGCGGATGTGAATCGGTGTATGCAGCGTGTAAAACAGTTTCCGAGGGATTTCCCATGGTCTTAGACTCAGTGGCCGGGTCTCTGTCAGTTTCTCTTGCGACCGGGCACATGACCAGGTAGTGTGTATGCTTCGACTGCGAGGGTGGACGTGACAGGACCATCTAAGAAAAATCATGTCGCGGCTGTGAATCGCTGTATGCAGTGTGTAAAATAGTTTGTTTGTCGCAGTTGTGAATCGCTGTATGCGGCGTGGAGAACAGTTTGTGAGGGGTATCCCATAGTCTTACAGTTGGTGGGCGAGTCTCTGTTAGTTGCTCTTGCGAGCGGGCACATGATCAGGCAGTGTGTGTGCTTCGAGAGCGTAGGTGGATGCGACAGCACCATCTAAGAAGATTCATATTTGTCGTGGATGTGAATCGCTGTATGCAGCGTGTAAAACGCTGTATTGTATGTTGCCCTCTCCAGAGTTACATCTTTTCATTCACCTACAGTCGTATACACAATGAAGTATGCAGTCTTTAAAAACCGAGTTTTCGGTTACGACACACGACCGCGTGCACCATAGCAAACTGTTTTACATGCTACATACAGCAATTCACATCCGCGACAAACATGCGTCTTCTTAGATGCTCCTGCACTTTGTACACACCGCCCTCCCACCTCGCTACTACCGTGGTCGGGAGTCTTGGTTGATTATATATAGAAAGGCAGTCAAAACCGCACAGAGCAATGAAAAGTCTACGTGAGTCACAGCTGTATCTGGACTGTGCAAAGACGACAACGACTTGAGTGACGAATTGGAGGTGGCCACATGAACAGGCAGTGCATACTGGACGAGAAATCAGCAGGCTAGCATGACGGAGGGAGCAGAGTGGACGTCCTTTTCCTTTTCTCCCGTTCCACCCTCCGCGCCTGAGCACCGCACGGACGATTGTGTGTTGGTTCATTCCCTGCATTGTTACAATGTTGCTTTTCTTGCTGATTTATTACATTTCCGATTTTTCAAATGTTAATTTTCTCCCTGTGCTTAAAAATCATAAAAAAAACGGCCTGATTATGCGGCATATGGTACACCACGGGTTGGCTAGTATAAAATAAATTACACGAAAGAAAACAGACATGCCCAAACCAAGTTTACAACAGGTAGATCCACTCACATCATCATTAGATACAGCAACTAACCCTTGATTCTGTAGCTTTCCTAAGACTTACACTTGTTCTTGGTCCACTAAGTTTAGGTAGATGCTGAAGTTTAAAATTTCTTCATCCTCTGTATAACATACTGCACTGAGCTCTTGGGCATGTTTAAAACCTTAAATTATTCTGTACCTTTCTCATTAATTGTGCTTCTCTATTATCTTTCTTCTAAAAAGTCTGTAACATATGGTGAGACCCTATTTTGGGGAATTTCTCTTTAAAGAAAAATTTAAAGCATGAAACCTGCTAATTTCACAAACGGGTAGAATCCATTAAAACAGTGACATGTTGTTCTAAACAAATTTTGACTTGCACTTAGATGGTGTGTTGGGGGTGGTCAACTTTTTACCACTATACTGTATATGTAGACTGAAAAAGTATGTAATAATTTATGTTTCAATTGGTTTTATATACTATTCAAAACTTTGTAGATCATTCAGAAAAATAATACTAATTTAACATAAAGCTCAATAGCTCAGAAATGAAAATGTGAAATTGTATTGAGAGCTGAATTACTTTTCATGATACTCTAACTACAGAAAACCATATACAGTAACTGACTTACAAGTCACATACTGGCCGTAGTGGACAAGTGACAAGCTATTTACATGACAATTTTGAGCCTGTTATACATACACAGGAACATTAGTTTTTTACATAGCAATTTTCACATTAATATATTCCTCTTATTAGCCATAGTAAGTCTCGAAAACACGCAAGTTCATGACTGACTATAATGCATCTGTATCAATGTCACTAGATAATGGTAATGGACTGGAGATCTTCTGACATGTGATTGTCTGATTGTCATAACATGTAGGATGGCTCTACAAAACTGCTGTGCCAATCAGAACATTTTGTTACATACTACACTGGGTACGGAAAGTATTCAGACCCCCTTCAATTTTTCACTCTTTGTTATATTGCAGCCATTTGCTAAAATCATTTAAATAAATTTTTTTCCTCATTAATGTACACACAGCACCCCATATTGACAGACAAAAAAGAATTTTTGAAATTCTTGCAGATTTATTAAAAAAGTAAAACTGAAATATCACATGGTCCTAAGTATTCAGACCCTTTGCTCAGTAGTTAGTAGAAGCACCCTTTTGAGCTAATACAGCCATGAGTCTTCTTGGAAAAGATGCAACAAGTTTTTCACACCTGGATTTGGGGATCCTCTGCCATTCCTCCTTGCAGATCCTCTCCAGTTCTGTCAGGATGTTTGTCTCCACACATACCGCTTAGAATTAAGGCCATAAAGTTCTATCTTGGTCTCATCAGACCAGAGAATCTTATTTCTCACCATCTCAGAGTCCTTCAGGTGTCTTTTAGCAAACTCCATGCGGGCTGTTATGTGTCTTACCTCTTCTCAGTGTGTGGAGACAACCAGGCACTGCTTATCACTTGTCCAATACAGTCCCCACAGTGAAGCATGGCGGTGGCAGCATCATGCTGTGGGGGTGTTTTTCAGCTGCAGGGACAGGACGACTGGTTGAAATCGAGGAAAAGATGAATGCGGCCAAGTACAGGGATATCCTGGACAAAAACCTTCTCCAGTGTGCTAAGGACCTCAGACTGGGCCGAAGGTTTACCTTCCAACAAGACAATGACCCTAAGCACACAGCTAAAATAACGAAGGAGTGGCTTCACAACAACTCTGTGACTGTTCTTGAATGGCCCAGCCAGAGCCCTGACTTAAAACCAATTGAGCATCTCTGGAGAGACCTAAAAATGGCTGTCCACCAACGTTTACCATCCAACCTGACAGAACTGGAGAGGATCTGCAAGAAGGAATGGCAGAGGATCCCCAAATCCAGGTGTGAAAAACTTGTTGCATCTTTCTCAAGAAGACTCATGGCTGTATTAGCTCAAAAGGGCGCTTCTACTAAATACTGAGCAAAGGGTCTGAATACTTAGGACCATGTGATATTTCAGTTTTTCTTTTTCAATAAATCTGCAACAATTTAAAAAATTATTTTTTTTTGTCTGTCAATATGGGGTGCTGTGTGTACATTAATGAGGGAAAAAATTAATTTAAATGATTTTAGCAAATGGCTGCAATATAACAAATAGTGAAAAATTGAAGTGGGTCTGAATACTTTCCGTACCCACTGTATATCAATATTTTTCTAATCTACTTCTCCAATAAAAGAAGGAGGGAGAGCTGGTGGGTAACAATGCAGCACTGGACATTAGTCTATCACAGGGCACACTTACAGTGTACATACATCTACACTGGGCCAATTAAATCAAAGTGTTTGGAATGTCAAAGGAAAAGCTGAGTATCCAGAAAAAAAAAGGACAACACAGACAAAGAAAGAATGTGCAAACTCAATATATGCAGTGCCAGGCCACTGATTAAATCTAGAACAGTAGAAACATCAACCACTAACTGAAGGACTTCACTCTTCAAGTCTCAGTGTACTTTACAATCTTTCAGGTTTTACCTTAAAAATTGGCTGAAAGCTTTGTAGTTAGTCAAAGTGCGATAATCTTCTGCAGAGAAGGGATACTCCACATCTTCTAATCCCCATTCCTCCATCAATTGGCTGGATGACTTGGGCTCCTAAACCAGCAAAGGTAAACAGTAGTATCATATATCAGCAGGGGTATATAAAGGAGAGCTCAAGACCAGTTAGACACAAAAATACTGTAAGAAATCTGTGAACCTGAGAAATTCATAGCACTGGTGACAGTCAATTAAGATTAGAACCATCTTTCTCACCCGCATTGTTGAATCGTCATCATCATCCTCATCTTCCTCTTTCTTTCTGCGCTTGGACAACTTCTCCTTCTTCTCTTTTGATTTCTTCCGTTTTCTCTTAATGGAAATGTAATCACTGCCTTCACTGTCTGATTTCTCTAGCAGTTCCTCATCACACTCAGACATATCATCTTCACTATCTACCCCCTGTGAGCACAGACATAAATGAAAAGACCTTTGGGTAGCATAATAATCAATTTAGCAGTTTTACCATCATACTGATAAACCACATGTTATGCAAATAGGAAATAATGGTATAAAACATGTACAATACAGGTAAGGTACAGAACACTAATTCCAGTTGTAAAGATCAACCACAACTCTGAAATGCATTAAGTGTGTTTGAGAAAATCATGCTATGTTAAAATACACCCTCAAAGTAATCAGAAAGAAATCCAGATCTTGGTTGCAATCACCTTGTTTGTAAAGACAGTAAAAAGATCAGCAGGATTCCTGTTCCCAAGATTTTTTTCACTACAGTGTAAGTGGATATTGTATCATGATTTGACTCTCATTTTTAATTTTTCTAAACAGTTTCTGTTTTTAGGGTTTATTCAAAAAAGGGTCAAGATTATTTTTTGTTTCTATACATTTGTATTTAAGTTAGTAACTTTTTACATTCTCCAGTAGCTCCACCTTGTATGTTTAACAATCACTGCCATTTTTGGACTTTTTTCTGGATGGTTGCTATGTTATTATTGGATAAGGATAACAAAATATAAAGCTTTGTGTCACACACTTTCTATTTGACCAAGTTTGGATTCAACAAAAAATACAGTGTCCTTTGTATTTGTTCATTGAAAGGTTCTTTGGTTTTGAAATGCTTTCTGTCCCTGATTATGATTTTCATCTCTCACTTCTTACATCCTGGACTTAGGTTATTAGATTCCTGCTCTCCAGATTACAACCTTTGCTTGCTTTCTTTAATTTTACTCCTGATTCCAATTATAAGAACAACTGCTGCTCCTCATGATCGCCTCTATAGATGTCAGTATTTCTTAACTCAAAATTTATCCTCTTGACCACCAGTAAGAGTACAATGGTCTGTAGGATAAAGCGGCATTACCCTCTTTTTTGGCATTGCATGTTGAACCATAGCAGGGGAAGACACCCGGCATCAGAGTTAGACTAGGGTGCTACATTGAGTCCAGCCTCAGTAAAGCAATGTTTTCCTCTTGCTGGAGATAAAGGTTGGCTGAACACCAGCTCACAGAAGACATATTTTTTGCTAGCACTAAAGGAAACTCAAAGTCTATAACCGCAGTACAGACAGTCACAACAAGTTGCAACTGAACGAAGAACAATAATCACCACGGATAAAGAAAAATAAAATATGCTACTCTTCCTTTTTTTCTCCAAAAGTAAAGGGGAATCATCAGTCCCAGCTGAAGGTCAAAGCCTCCAGCTCTTAAGATGGAAAAATGTGGACAAAATCTTAACAATCACTGTATACACCTTTGGTTCTGACACAAAACAGCTTGTAACCTAGTAGGCAGCCTAACGCCAGTGAATGTGTTACATTAGCATATGTTTTCTGGTGGTTGGCATGTTGAAAATAATAACATGTCTTCTTATATTGGGCTTTTATAAGCGTCTCCTTCCAAATTTAATAAAAAGCTGAACTCAGAAGTGTAAGCACCTTCCAAGTGACTCTCTGCTGCCAATGCCAGTTTTGCAGCACTTTTAAACTGTGTGACATAAACCCACTCATAGACAAAGTGTGTGAGGAGAATAGACAGCAGAGAAAGACACTAAGAAACTAATAAAAGATTTACCCATATGGCTGGATAACAGACCAGAAATCTTGAAAAAGTATTTACAGTTTAAATACTACAAAAGTACTGTCAAGATAGTATTTACAGATTGCCTTGATGATTGATCAAATAACCTACTTAAAAAAACTATACATTATAAATTTATGAATATAAATATTTTACTTAATGTACAAGATTTACTAATTAAAATACCATATTCAATGCTTTCTACAGCCCTGCTTTAACTTCACAACTTGCCAAATATGGCTACTGCATGGACGAGTCTGGGCCAGAAGGGAAGATGGAGTTTCTACTGTAAATGGAGTGATATTTTGCAATATAAAAGTGAGAAGTTTAGCTTCCAGGTCCAAGTTAAAATTATTTGTTTGTGTCATATTATGAATGGGAGCAAGTCACCTTTAGCTTTTCACTGATTCAACTGCCTGTTTTCATATACAGTAAAAAAGTTGACAGGCTTCATTCGTCAATCAATGTTTAAAATCATCTTTCAAAACTGCCTAAATCAGCGTTTCCCAATCTGCAGGCCGTGGTGGGATTATTATCTCAAAAAAAATTAGAATCAATAATTGTCACAAATAAATTTTGAATATACAGTGTATATTTAAAAAAAATATATTATTATGGCATTTTATTTTATGTTTATGTCATATAGAAAATATCTAACATGACCAATATGTAAGAAGCACATCTCCCTCATTATTCGCTGCCATCATTCATAACATAGACTCTATTACACTGACACTATTGCCTTTTTAGGTCACTCTCCCTTTGTGTCTCCACTCCTGATGGATTTACTTCAGAGACTAATATTACATGAATATTTGGTTATTCAAACTTAATCAATGTGCTTGACTTGTGTGCACCAATTCGTTTCAGTTCTCTGGCTTCCAATAGGCAAATTAAAAGAGAAACAAATGGATGGATCCATAATCATTGAAAATAATGGTGAACCAAAAAAAACGGTCACACAAAAACAAAATGTTAGAAGAAAATGCTTTTAAGAATATTTAGTTTTTAGATTTAAACACACTGACACCGAGGAAGAGCCATCCCCCCAGTGTGTGTGCTATGCTCAGTGGTTTAAGCACACAAGACCTTGAAGCTGAACAAATTAAACTGTCACATCAACACAGACGAGTTAAGGATATGGTGAAGAATGGGCCTGAGCAGTTGGTAATGAGACTACAACTGGATGAATCTGCAGATATTGCAAACATTTCAAATCTACTTGCCTTGTAATGTATAAAGTAGAAATATCAGCTTGAACTACTTGAATATGACTTTATTTTAAAAAGTTCTTGTTTGAAGGTTGCCATTCAATTGTCAAAAAACAAGTGTTTGTTTTACCCGCACTCATTTTGGCGTCATATTACTCCAGACATGCTATGCATAGCTGCAGTATTTTACTAATTTGTTTTTATGCTTTACATCCACGATCTCCCTTTTCAGAATTTTGAATGGTTAGCTTGTTATCTTTATTAGTAAAACTTACAGCCAGACCCCTTCACACTTTAGTGTTTTTTCCTATCCCACTACTCTACACTTTGTTCTGCAAGTGTATTCAGAACAGTTTTTCTAAATGTTTCTCCTGTACTACGACGAACGTTCAAAAAGGTTCCACGCTTTTTTAACTCAGTTTATTAAGAATTTCAAAAACAAATTACATCACTTTTCTAAATTGTCACCTTCGTTTGCAATGCAATTTTCCCAGCGTAGTACCAACTTTTTAATGCCCAATTACTACTCCTCCTGCCTTCACCATTTTCAACAAAAATATAAAAGTGCAGAAACTTTTTGAACATCTCTCGTACTTTGGCAAGGAGTGCAGACGGAACAATTCAGCCAAATTTTGTTTTGTACTCAGTTAAATATTATACATTTATATTGTTATAAATGCCTATTCTGTTTAAATGCCTATCTTTATCATTGTTTCACATTTTTTTCATAATATATAAATATATATATAAATAATAATAATAATACATTTTATTTATATAGCCCCTTTCCCATGCTCAAGGCACGTCACAGAGTTTAAGATAGAACTGCAGGGTATACAGTATATAGCATTGTACAAACCAGATAAATAAATAAAGAAGATTAAGACAGTAAATTCAGAGAAAAACAAAATTGGTGGTCTAGCACACACACACACAGGTTACATGAGCATCTTGACAGAGAGGTAAACTGAAAGAAGGGTAATAAAGTCAAGTAGAACTAAAAGCCTTCCTGAACAGATGACTTTTGAGTTGTTTTTTAAAAGAATTCATGGAGTCAGCTGACCTGATTAATTTCGGTCTGGCACTATACAGCTGAAGGCCCTGTCACCCATGGAGTGTAGATTAGTGTGAGGCACAACAAGATTGCCAGAATCAGAGGACCTTAGTGGGCGGACAGGCACATAGTGATGGAGGTCACTGATGTAGTTTGGCATACTGTATATCAGATGTTCAGAGAATGTATTGTACTGTATACCATAGCATAGCAATATGTATTGTATGTGAATTAAGCATATTGTTTCATGCCTTTAATGATATATATGTTAATTGGGGGTTATGGACAGCAAAAATGCATCTTGTCGGCAGGATTAACATACTGGCAATACGTAAAAAGATAGTCAAGATATACACATTTTCTTTTTTGTAAATCTTTTACACTCGCATGCAACTGATGTGGCTTTTTTCACACATTAATTGCTTAAAGTGGAATAGACTTGTCAAAATGTGTAGGATTAAGTAATGATGAGGTTTGCATTACACTGGGTGAGCACAATAAGTTTTTTACACATGTAAAAGCAGTTGTGCCACAAGCAAAGTCTGTTCATTGCAGTACACATAGCAATGCTTTAACTACAAAGAAAATGGCAGTAGAATTGAAAAATGTTTTAAACAAGGCTTATCTAGCAGTTGTTACATCAAGAGCCATCCACTGGAGACACACTATTTTTGTTATTTTATGTGATAAGAAGGGTAGTGTGCACCGCCAGCTTCTTTTACACACTTAAGTTAAATGACTTTCAGAAGGCAAAGTACTCATGTGCCAAAACTCAACAGCTGGAACTTGCATATCACTTCAGTGATTTTGAGTGGCTGGCTAAGCATAGTTGTCTGATATATTAAAAAAAATTAAGGGAACACTTAAATCAGACATTGGATCTCAATGAATGAAATATTCAAGTGGAAAATCTTTACTAATACTGTGCAATCCATTGAGAATAAAATGATGTAACAACAGTCAATATAAACCAAAATCACCAACCCATTGAGGGATTGATCAACATCACACTGAAAATCAGTCAAAAATTGAAATCACAGGCTGATCCAACTTGCATGAATTTCATCATGGCAACTCATAATTTCACTCAGTATTGTGTATGGCCCCCTCATGCTTGTATGCACTTCCAACAATGTCTGGGCATGCTCCTGATGAGATAGCAGATGGTGTCCTTGGGATCTTCTCCCAGGCCTGGATTAGGGTATCAACGAGCTCTTGGACAGCCTGTGGCACTACTTAGAGGCATCTTATGTATCAATATATAACATTCCAAAAGTTCTCAATTAGATTCAGGTCTGGAGAACGTGAAGGTCAGCCAATGGTATCAATGCTTTCATCATCCAGGAACTGCCTACATACTCTGGCCACATGAGGCTGGGCATTGTCCTGACAAGCAGGAACCCAGGGAACACTGCACCAGCGTAAGGTTGGACAATGTCTCTGAGGATTTCATCCCCGTACCTAACAGCAGTCAGGGTACCAATGCCTAGTATGTGGAGGTCTGTGTGACCCTCCCAAGGATATGCCTCCCCAGACCATTACTGACCCACCACTGAACTGGTCATGCTGGACAATGTTGCAGGAATCATAATGTTCACCACAGTGTCTCCAGACACATGTGCTCAGTGTGAACCTGCTCTCATCTTTGAAGAAAACAGGGCACCAGTGGCAGAGTTGCTAATTGTAGTATTCTCTGGCGAACACCAATTGAGCTGCATAGTGATGGTCTGTGACATCAGGCCATTGTGCAACCCTCATGGAGACTGTTTCTGACAGTTTGGTCAGAAACATGCACACCAGTAGCCAGCTGTTCTTTCTGTTCCTCCTCG
The DNA here is from genome assembly GCF_016835505.1 of Polypterus senegalus. NCBI lineage: Eukaryota > Metazoa > Chordata > Cladistia > Polypteriformes > Polypteridae > Polypterus > Polypterus senegalus. Next base: position 64,829,097 of record NC_053159.1, on the reverse strand, counting down.
CACAAAGGAAACTGTTCCTGCTGCTGAGTTGATGCTCTTCTATGGCCCTGTCCAGCTCTCCTTGTGTAACGGCCTGTCCCCCTGGTATCACCTACATTCTCTTGAGACTGTGCTGGGAGACACAGCAAACCTTCTTGTGATGGCACGTATGTATATGCCATCCTGGAGGTGCTGGACTACCTGTGCATCCTGAATCAGCAGCAGGTACCACCTCATGCTACTGATAGTGACAAGGACCCAAGCAAAATGCAAAACTAGAGAATAATCAGTCAGGAAGAATAAGGAGAGAGCAATTGTCTATGGCCACCACCTGCAAAATGTTTTTGGGGGTTGTCTTTTTGTTACCTCTCCAGTGCACCTGTTGTTTGCACCAAAGTCAGGTGAAATTGATTCACAATCACTTATGCTTCCTAACTGGACAGATTGATAAGCTTGAAGCTTAACTGATTTGGTGTTAGACTGGCATGATTAAGTGTTTCCTTAATTTTTTTCAGTAGTGTATATTTATTCAGTGGATTCAGAAAGTTTTGAGACCCCTTCAATTTTGATATGTTGCAGACTTGTGCTAAAGTCATTTAAATTAATTTTTCCCAACATCAAAAAACAGTGAGAATGACAACACTAAAACAGGATTGTAGAAATTTTTGCAAATTTATTAAAAACAAAATACTGAAATTTCACATTAACAGCAGTATTCTGACTCTTTACTCTGTACTTAGTTAAAGCACCATTGGAAGTGATTACAGCTTGGAATTTTCTTGGACTTCATGCAACAAGCTTTGCACACATCGATTTAGGTATTTTCTGCCATTCTTCTCTGCAGATCCTCTCAAGCTCTGTCATATTGGATTTCTAACAGACATGTTAGATTGGGTTAAAGTCTGGGCTCTGAGTGGGCAACTCAAGGACATTCCCAGAGATGTTCCTAAGCCACTTCTATGTTGTCTTTGCTCTGTACTTAGGGTTACTATCCTGATGGAAGATGAACATTTGGCCCAGTCTGAGGTCAAGCAGGTTTTCATTAAAGATATCTCTTCGCTTTGTTCAGCTTTGCCTTGATCATGTCTAGTCTCTTACTCCCTGCCACTGAAAAACCTCATAGAATGATGCTGCTACCACCATGCTTCAATACTGAAATGGAAGTGCAGAGGTGATGAATGTTGTCTGGTTTCCTTCAGAAATTACACTAATCAAGGTTTCATCAGACTACTGAATCTTGTTTCTCACAGTCTGAGAGTCTTTTAGGTACCTTTTTGCAAACTATAAACAGGCTTCTTCTATCTAGCCACTCTATCGTAAAGCCCAGATCAACGGATTGTTGCAATGATGGTTGTTGTCTGGGGAAGTTTCTCCCATCACCACACTGGCTCTATGGAGATCAGGTAGAGGACGCATCAGGTTTTTGGTAACCTCTCTCACCATGGCCATTCTCCCATGACTACTTAGTTTGTCCACCTCTAGGAACAGGTGTGGTGATTCCATACTTGTACCATTTAAGAATTATGATGGCAGTTTTGCTCTTTGGAACCTTCAATACTGCAGGAATTTTTTGTAGCCTTTCCCAGATCAGTGCCTCAACACAATCTTATCACTAATTTCTGCAAGCAGTTCCTTCAACCTCATGGCTTGATTTTAGCTTTGATATACATTGTCAACTGTAGGACCTTATATAGAAAGGCATAAGTTTTTCTAACAATGAACAATCCAATGAATTCACCACAGGTAGACTTCAAACAAGGTGCAGAAACATCTCAATTATGATCAATAGAATGGGATGGACCTGAGTCTGAATACTTGTGTGCATGTGATATTTCAGTTTTTTATTATTAAATTTGCAAAATTTCTAAAATCCTCATTTTATTTTGTCTTCTGGGGTACTGAATATGAGGGAGAAAATAATTTAAATGATTTTAGCACAAGGCTGCAAAATGTGAAAAAGTGAAGGGGTCTGAAAAATTTCTGAATCCAATGTGTGTGCATGTAGTTATATATAAAGTTAACGTAGGGCTGCAGGGAGGCATGGTAGTGTAGTCGTAATGCTGCTGTCTCGCAAAAATGAGGCTGGGGTTCATGTCCCAAGTCCTCCATGTAATAATATTGCATGTTCTCTCTGTATCAGCATGGGTTTCCTCCAACAATCCAAAGAAATGTAGGTTAGATGGATTGATAATGCTAAATTGGCCCTGGTGTATGTGTTTGGGTGTTTGCCCTGCAATTGCAATGGCACCTAGTCCAGGGATTGTTTTTGTAGTGTGCCCTATGCTGGCCAGGATAGGCTCCAGCTTCCCTGCAACCCTGCTCATGAAGAAGCAGGTTTGGAAGTTGGATGGATGAATGGATGTTGGTGCCGTTTCAGTGTGTGTTTGCAAGGAAGAAAAGTTAACAAAGTTAGAGGTTATTTGGACGCTGAAAAGGAAAGGTTAAAGACAAAGCATTTCAGCTGTATGGTCTTCATAAGGTGTGCAACTGAAAAGGAAAATACAGGTACCATATATAGAAAGGAAAGGAAGAAACAAAACCAGGGCAGATGAAAGGAGGAAAGGTGAGAGTAGGTGTGAAAATGTTGCCTTTGAGGAGAAGATGAAGGAAGAGATTTAAAAAGTTAGTTGGTCTTTGAGACCTGAAGAAATATTTGATCCCATGGTGAGAATGAGCTTAGGTTCTTCTGTTTTTCTTTGAAAAGTATCTTTGAAGCCCTGTGAAAGAAAACAAACAAAGAGATCAGTGTGGCTATGATCAAGGGACGTGAAGTGTTCTATAATAGGATTTTAAAGTCTTTGATTATAACAGCTCAAACATTCTCCCTGAAACGGTCAGTTAGCCATCTCCCTGTTTCACTTATATATATAGCTGCACACTTCCTACAAGAAATGCAGTAAATAAGAATTTTAGACTGGTAAGATGCTAATTGTTAATACAAGATGGCTGGCAAACTGTTTTAGGGAGCATGTTCTAAAACCTATCTAGGCACCTTCTTCACCTTCAACCATGTATGTAATGCTGTGAGAAAACAAGTGAAACTGGTTTTGAGTCATCTGCTGGCAGTGCTGTAGGTCACAGAAGTCAAATAATACGGGAAGTAAGAGAGAAGCTGCGATTGTTTTCAAATTGTTTGGCTAGAATGGGTGTGTACAGTTTTAAATCTATTTAAGTTTTCTGTATCTTTTAAATTAGTAGAATGAAGCACAAATAGTAAAAAATACCTAGAGTCAGTAGACGTTCATAGACAATATAATAAGTTGAAAAACCATTGTGTAGGTCAGGTAGCAGATCCCAACTATGCACATAGATGTCACACACTAGATGTCTTCTTCTTAGATGCTGCTGTATAACCTTTGTGCTGTGATGATTGTTCAACGAGGTAGACTGTAATCAAGGATTACTTGAAACACTCTTAGTCCTGAATAATAGTTTGGACAAGAATTAATAAGAGGAAACATAACTCATAATTTTCTATCCTTTTCATAACCAAAAGAGTGAAAAAAACATGTTATCGCACATTTATAGGGTGTTCTGTGTTGTTTATTTTCTGGAATTTGTATATGAATTGTAGTGGAAAACCTTTGTTACATTTTTAGTCTGCTAATCGTTTCAGTTATACTGTCTTTTGTGTAAGTGTTCTAAGTATGTTGAGCTCATTCGGTATGCAGTCCCTCCAGCTAGCCCCTGACCATGGAATTAATCATCATGTATCTCTCTCTCTATGTAACCTAATACAGGATGATCTAATGACCCACATATGGATCTTCTGTAATAGATTAACATATTATCAGTTATATGCTGGTAATTATGCTTTTGTATATTAATACGTTATAAAGTCCATTGTCCATCCAAGGACTGGCAGCACACCAGTAATTGCGATGCCAGAAGCAAGAGGTATGTTGCAGACATCTTTGTTAAATACATTTCTTACATTTATATATTGCTGGAGCCTGAAGAACTTTTTTTGTATGACAGATGAAGTAGAACCAGGACCGAGATTTTTTTTTTCTCTATGAGTTTGTACACATCTATCTTCTATATTTGTATGTCCATCCATCCATCCATTATCCAACCCGCTATATCCTAACTACAGGGTCACGGGGGTCTGCTGGAGTCAAACCCAGCCAACACAGGGGCAAGGCAGGAAACAAACCCCGGGCAGGGTGCCAGCCCACCGCAGGGTTATATTTGTATGTTATGAATAAAATGTACTATTTAATTAACTACAGTGAACATGCTTGGGTTATTTTTGGAAGAATAGTCTAGTACTAAGTCTGAACCATAAAACAGAGAAAGTGACGGTATTTCACATGACATTTAACAGATTTAGGAACTATTTTCGCCACAAATTTGAAATTCATCTATTCCTTCAGCATAACTCTATCAGCCCTGCATTGTATGCAAGGCAAGAAATCCCATATTAAATGTGGCACACCTGAGTAAAATGTGAATGATTATGACTTCATCAGGAGAAGGCTCATTTCAGATGCATTAGAAAATTCAGCTAAAAAATCCATCTTATTCAACTAAATTGTCCAAAATAATATCAATCAGTCAAGATATGAAGGACCATAAAATACTACTCTCCCCTACACTATTCCGTAATTTATTCCTTATGTCTATGGTTCTTTGCATGAAGAAAAACTTTCTAACATGTGTTTTGTCTGCCCTTAACAAATGTCCACCTGTGCCTCCATGCTCTTTTTGCAGAATTTATTTTAAAGTAAAATTTGGGATAAACTGTACTAATTCCTTTCATAATTTTAAACATTTCAGTCATGTCATATTTGCTTAAACTGAAAAGGTTCAGCTCTTTCAATCTCTTCTCATACTTCACACCTCTTAGTCCCAAAGTTAGCCTAGTCGTTCTCCTCTGGACTTTGTCTAGTGATGCTATGTCTTTCTTGTAACATGAAGACCAAAACTGTGCACAGTACTCCAGGTGAGACCCCATTAATGTGTTACATAGTCTTGTAGAAGCACCAGTTTCAATAAATAAATTCACATGGGCTTCTTTGCATTTTTTGTGTTGGGCTGAGTTTGTTCCCCAAGCTGCTGCTCTTTTGAAAATGTTAATGGCTGTTGTTTTGCATTATGTGGACTTGGAATTACATATGTGCTGTGATTGTTTGCACTATCTGTGTTCTTCTATGCCCAGAAATAATTAGCAGGCAGTTTGTAATGACCCTTCAGGTGAATTTTAATGTTTTTGGGGTTTTTACTCTTAATCTCTACAGTTCAGTTTTTAAATATCTCTCTATTATAAAGAAAAATCCTGGGAGGGAAAGACTAAAGAGACGAGACGTGATCTTCGCATGAAGATCACGGAAGACACTTAAAAGACCCACAAGACGAAAGAGATTGGCCACAGAGCGTCTCACGGGGACCTTAAACATGAGACTTTGTGCCAAGAGACTGACCTAGGAACGTCTCGCGGGGACATAGAACATGAGGTTCTTGCAAGACACACCCTACTTACAACCAATATCAAACAAGACCACAGCCAGCAAAACACAAATGCCTAACTTGCTCCCCACTCTTAAAACAACGACAAGCGACAAACAATACATGCAGCTCGCCAGCAGCAGACACCCAGCTGATGATCCGACCACTTCTTCTTGCGTGTGTTCAGTCACCCAAACCCCTTCACAACGCAAGCGGCAGAGAAGCGAAGTGGCAAAAGGACAGCGGCTGTACAGGCTTTAAAATGATCGACGGGCAGCGCAACAACAGCAGAAAGACATCATATGATCCGATGGCTTCTCCTTAGCATGCGATCAGCCGCCCATCAACCCCCCACCACCCGACAAGGCAAGCAGCGTTATACGTCCTGCGAGAGAGATTTAACCACACCCGGGGCCAGAAATAAAGGACAAGTATTGTTTTTACACCGTCACACGAGACAAGGCAGTGAGACATCATTTAAAACAAGTCCATGGATATCTAACCTAGCAGTTGTTGGATTGCTGTTGGCAGACATGCTTTATGTGCTCCCAGCGATTAAAACAACGACAAGCGACAAGCAAAACACGCAGCTCGCCAGCAGCAGAAAGCCAGCAGATGATCCAACCGCTTCTCCTTAGTGTGCGTTCAGCCACACCCCCTTCACAACATGAGCAGCGTCCTGCAAAAAAGAGATGTAACCACACCCAGGGCCAGAAATAAAGGACAAGTATTGTTTTTACAAAAGTTTTAAAGTAAAATTGAAAATAATGCATATGTAACAACTCCCATGAAACTAACAATCTATTTAAATTGAATTTCCATGAAACTAACAATCTCTTTAAATTGTATATGTGGTAAGACAAGCGAAGCGAGTAGGGGGCGGAGCCCCTTAGTTATATAAAAAAAATACAGAGCCTTGTCATTTTTTACCACCAATGCTGATCTCTAAACACATCTTAGTGAGAGAAGGCTTGTATATAGAATTTTGCCACCTTTGCTAATGAAAAATCAGATAATTGATTCTACTAGGTGCTGAGACACATGATTGTGGACACCAAGCAACAGATTGGGGGTAAGGGGCCCTTTGGCTCAACTCATTGTTCTGAACCAACCTACCTATACCGAGGGAGCCACAAAAAACTAGTAAATACTGCCAAAGCTTAGGAATAGCTGAGACTTTAATAACCACTACACATACACAGCAAGCAGTCCATGAGCAGAAAGGAAGAGCAGGGAGATGGGGAATGGAGAGCCATAAAAAAACATATAAGATTATGAGTAGGGCTGGGTATTGGCACTGAGGTTCCAATTCAATTCGATTTGCTACTCGCATTGCAAGCATTTTCCACCATAGCAGTACGTTGTAAAAAAAAGCAATCTTTATTGCACTTGCCAATGCACAAAAGAAACGGTGCATGGGAGATGTTAGAAAGGTTTTTTGGAAAAATGTCCAGCATCTCAGCAGCTGTGCGGAATAGTAAAGGCAGTGAGGTTGCTGTCGGTGTGACTGGCATGCAGCACATTTGTCTGTCATTTTTAATGTAATGACATGTGATTGTCATATAGGAATCATCTACCCTGGATGTCCAAGTTAGGGCTGTTCTCTCTGCTGATATGAGAGATGTGGAGATACTTTGCTCATGATCTTCATAAAGCCCATCTACAATGACTTACAGTAACATATTAACTTTGTATATACTGTAGTATCCAAAACCTGTATCATTTGTTGAAAGCCCTCTTTTATCAACAACAGTGTAGGGTCTCATATCTTTACAGATAAAAACTGCTACAGATTGTTATTTTTATGCATGAGGCAAATTAAGCTTGGAGTTAAATGTAGATTTTAGTACTTTCATAATCTTCAGTGTAGATTGTTTAGGCTCTACTCATTTGGATGTCAACTGAGTCGATATTTCTGGGTGACGATTGGATAAGTGATTTCTCAAATTTGTTGTATTACCACAATACTTAACTTCTGAGTTGCACAACTTAAAGATAGCTTTGCTTTTATCCAGCTATGCTTTACCGACGCACTCTTTGTATCTGTAGTAAGACCAAAAATCTGATTTATGAGTCGAAGACGGTGATTTCAGGTAAAGAGGATATATGACAGTTGTTTTCATCAAAATGTTGACACTTGAGAAATACAGTACACTCAGTCATCATTTTCTGTCCATAATTTAAAGTTTTTGTTGTTCAGCATATTTTAAATTCCGGCATTTGAATTATGCCTTGATAATCACCTCTGTCTGATACATCTGTCTTGCGGCCTAGAGTTCCAGTGAACAGAAACTTTTAAAGTTGTGCAGAGTTCTTTTTACACCATGTACATTAAGAACCATCACCTTCATATGTTCACTAATACTGCCATTAGAATTTCTCACTAAAATCTGCTGTCACAGTCAATTTACAAGGAATTTTCACTATTATCATACAATAAACCAATTTCTTCATCACATGCCTTGCATTCTGATGCCAAAAATGCTGTGTCAACGGCCTCCCTCTGTCACTAGCTGCTATTTACTGGAGACGCATTAACTCTGGCATAACGGTGCACGTATGTCTAGCATTAGGCAAGATAATGGTAAAGGGTTTTAAGAGGACTCACTCTACAAGTCTAGTGACAGGAATGTTTATTTGAAAAACAAATAAATATTTATTCATAATGTAATGGAAGGTACGGACAGACTGGCTTCTAGACAAGGAAATGTGGTGGCTCCTTGTCAGGCCGGAAGGCCCATATGATGGAAGTCCTGACCAGGATGGCTAAATTTCCCTTTTCTGGGTAGGACAACAAATTGAAAGAATGGCTGACTATCAGTTCTATATACTCCCCCAATTCACAAGGCGTCAGCATCCATTCCCTAGATCAACGATCTGTATGTAAACACCAGCACGACAGCCATGGAATATTAGTCCCACTAGGCTACACTACTGGGTGTTGTGGTTGCCGCCTCAGGGAGCATCCAAGAATGGATGTCCTTATCCTGAGGGGGCTCCGCTTGATCCGAAAGTGTTTCCTTGATGCAATGTCGTGGTGCCATTAGTGCCAAGTCTGGCATAAAAGGAGTGACCTCACCTTGAGTCTGGAGAGAAGGTAGACAACGCTTGCCTGAGAAGGATTAGAAGAGAATGGAAAGAAAAAATAACATTGTACTGTGGATTGTGGATGAAGCCTGTGCAAGGTACTTATTATAAAATAAACAGCTGTTTGAACCCAGGATTGTTGTTAGTTGGGTTGTATCCTGGATATGGGGTTCTAAGACACCTCCTATAAGCCAAAACATATTCTGATCAATTCTGGAGCTGCCGAAGCCCAGATTACTCTGTGCATAAGTCGGGTTGTGACAAAACCTCAAAATATTTTTAGTACTTTATTATTGGATTTCAGTTAGTCTTTTTCACTACTTTAATAGCTTTTTTTATCTCAGTTTGGTTTATTAATTTTTTTATTAATAGTTTTCATCTACCTTTTAGTTTTTGTTTACAATAATAACCTTGCACCGTGCCCAGTATTCCCACTTTTAGTTTAATCACTAACATAAGGCAAAAGAGCTGGGGCCTCATGTATAAACGGTGCGTATGCACAGAAATGTTGCGTAAGAACTTTTCCACGTTCAAATCGCAATGTATAAAACCTACACTTGGCGTAAAGCCACGCACTTTTCCACGGTACCTCATGCCTTGTGGTACGCAAGTTCTCAGCTCGGTTTTGCAAACTGGCGGCACCCAGCGTCAAAGCAATGGTACTGTTCTTGTGTGATTACTCATTATTTTCATGACGCGGCTTTATAAATACACAGAAACTAACCGCATATTGTTTATTAGTGTAATGCATCTGATTGTAATTAACTCGTAACAATATAATGGTTCAGGGAACAGCCATAGTATTCCAAATACCATAACTGCTTTAGCGTTGTTACTCTCACTTCTTCTTCTTCTTCTTCTTCTTCTTCTTCTTCTTTCAGCTCCTCCCTTTAGGAGTTGCCACAGCAGATCATCTCTTTCCATATTACTCTCACTGCACGACTCGGAGTATTTATATCACTGTATCTGAGTGTGAATCACAGCAGCAGCTGATCGGAAAGAGAATTATCGGTATGCAGCTTTAAGGATACGCTGTCTCAGCCACTGCAAAACGTTTCAAAGCCTTTCCTGTACAGACCTCGCGTTCAGAAACAGTTTCATCCCAAGAACTTTAAATGCACTCAATCAATTGCACCTTGTAGAACTGTTTGTACTTATAAGTACAATCACCCCACTGTAAACTTGCACTACAGTTATAATATCTCACAACCTGAGCCACTTTATAAAGTGCGTATTTACATATGATGACGATATCATTTTTAAGGTGAAATGCAGCAAAATATGTTTGTTAAATTATACACATAAAACTTTAACTTCATTTAAATAATCTATATTCTTCACTGGGAGTGTCGTGAAGGATAGAATAATTAAACATGTACTACGAAGATATTTCAATGTTCTTTAAACGTTTTGAAGAATCGGCGCTAAGCTTACAGATGGCTTAACGTCTATTACAGAGCTGATTGTATTGCGATCGGTTACTTGGGGAAAGAAAAGCAAGGACTGCAGTGACGGCTACGCCAATATATATTGAATATAAAACAGAAAGAGAAAATAACGACACAGCTAAAAACGCAGCGAAAATTTCGACAATAAATTATTTCATCGCGGTGAAACACATGTTTAATAACGTGCTTTAACTCCTATCATCATGAAAATTACATCACGTATACATCTCAGTATTTTAGTTATTCAGAGAGCTGTAATATCACGAATGTAATGGACTCTGTGTCCAGTTGGAGGAAGAGAGCCAGTTTAAGAAGCAAGTAGTGATTCACACACACACAGCACATACGAGTAGAAGATCAAATACAAAACAAAGCATTTAACGTGCTACTTTAATTACGATGTGATTTGAGAAACTGGTTAATTAAACGATTTTAAAATGAAGTTTATGATGTTCTACTAAATGACAAAATAAACTACGTGATTAAAGTGGAAATGTCGAGATTGAAGTTGACATCTCGTGCTTTTTCCCCACCGTGTGCCTTTTTTCTCTGTACCCTAATAAACTTTCATATGACACTCAGACAGTGGGCTACAACTCGGCTTTTCACGGCGACTTTGATATGTGACTTCTTTTTATTTCCGGCACTGTGCGATTTTGTGAATGTGAGCTTTCAAGTTTCTCCAACACGCTATGTCACTCGATCAACTTCATTTTGTTGATTATACCACGGTTTATTTGAACAAATAGTATGTTTTTCCTTTGCCTCCACTTGGTATTCGCTGAAATTCTTATGTTTTCCCATTGTCTTTTCACAGAAGGCTGCGCTTAAGGGCGATTTATATTGATTTGCATATTCAAATACGCGTATTTCTGGGATGATTTGGGACGTTACATAATGCGCGTGCACGAGAGTTAGTTTTCACGCTGATCGGGATTTATGTAACGGAAGAACGTGGAAGTTGGAGTACGCACAGATTCCTGCATCTGGATTTTTCTGTGCGTAAGCACATTTCGGCTTTTGTGCTTACGCCATGTTATAGTGCGAGTTCTACGCACGGCGTTATACATGAGGCCCCTGGTGATGGACTTCCAGCGTGCCAAGGAGTCTCTGAGACCAGTCACATAGAGTTGGTAGAGAGCTACAAGTACCTGTGGGTTCACATAAACAACAAGCTGAACTGGTCTGACAACACTGTGGCACTGTACAAGAAGGGCCAGAGCAGACTGACTTCCTACGGAGATTCAGGTCTTTTGATGTATGCAGCAGGCTACTAGAAATGTTCTATCAGTCCACCATAGCCAGTGTGTTGTTCTTTGCTGCAGTCTCCAGGGAAGCACCTTGAGCTCAAAAGAATCACAATACCTGAACAGAGCTGTCATGAAAGCCTGCTCCATCACAGGACGAACCCTGGACACATTAAAAAAGCTATTGTGGAAAATTAAATGGTGGTAAAATTGGATGCCATCATGAAAAATTCCCTCCATCCCTTCCAAGAGGCATTTTCTTGAAGCTCTTTTATCCACAGGCTCATTCCACCACAGTGTGTTAAGAAGCACTTCCGGGGGCCTTTTCTGCCCACTGCTATCAGCCAATTCAATGCTTCATCCTGATGTATATGTTAAGTTAATTTTGAAATAGTTATTTATTTATTTATTTATTAAATGATTGATTGATTGGCTGTTTTATCTGTCCTGTGAGTCTATATATTTCTTTTTTTATGTTTCTGCTGTTGTATGCATCTGAATTTCTCCATGGGATTCATAAAGCGCATCAAATCTAATCTAATTTCATGTGGTACTTTATCAAAAGCCTTCTGAAAATCAAGATAAATAATATTATATACTGCTCTTTTTTATGCTTTTGTTGCTTCCTCACAGAATTCCAGCACACTGTATTAGTAAAACACAATGTTCCTGTCTCAACTCATTTTAACTATTTGCTGATACACCTGCTCTAGACATGCGCTAATCGATCTTTTCCTTAATAATTATTGCCATTAATTTACTTGTGCTGCACATTAAGATTATTAACTTATAGTTACTTGGACCAGAAGACTTACTCTTTTATATATCAAGATAATATTTGCCAGCTTTCAGTCTTTTGGAATTTCCCCAGTGGGCAGAGATTTTGCAAAATAGCTGCCAAAGGTTATATACAGTATAAATCTTCCTTAAGTACTCAAGGATAAAGGTGATCTGGTCCTTGTGATTTGTTATATTTCTGCCTTTTTATTTAAATGTAAGCAATACTTCTTTCTCTCTCTACAATTTCCAAATCACCAAGTACCCCCCTTAGTAGTCCCTGTTAATTTTAGGAAGTTATTGACTTCTTTACATGTGTAAACTTCAAAAAATACAAGTTTAAAGTCTTTGCTGTTTCTCTCTCTATTAGTGCCATCTCAGAGACTGAAGCTGGCTAAACGCATGACATATCTCCATCTGTCTCTCTCTGTTTTTAACAGTTGTTCTCTGTTAAGTTCTGTCCATTGTCTTATATTTCTCATCTATGATGTGTTTCTCCATCCTCTTGACCATTTTTTTCAGTCTCCTTCTATAATGTAATGTAATATCTTGCACTTTTGTGTTTTTTATGTGTATTTTATACTTTCTACTTTCAGGGTATGACCCAATTTATGTAGAACCACTTCCTCTGTCCACGATATATGCAGAATGAACCAGTAAATCCACATCCTGAATTAATTTATCCTGCTTAAGGTGTATCACAACAACTTACAATGAGTAATTCTGATAAAAATTTAGCTTTTACAGTATGCTAAATACAACTTATAATATTTAATCTGTGTGTTTTATTTTGCAGTGTTTTTATTTTATGATTATTTGGATATGACTCTTAACCTGTGTGCCCAAAGCCAATATGGGAAAGATCAAATTGTATGTATTGTGTACTGAAAATGTTCTGTAACCTGAACAGATGGCACATACAAATAAGCTCATTACAAGTGCTTCATATGTTTTTTTGAGAGTTAAAACAAGTGAAATTGTGTTTTCAAAGAGTGCTGACTTTGAGACTAGGTAAGCATTCTGGTGAATATGCAAATATAAAAGAAAACACAAGAAGAGTGACACACATGCATGTCAGAAGGTCACCTTCCAGGCTTCCAGTAATTAGTACCACCCTGGGAGGAGACAGGGTGCTGCCACTAACAGACTTGTCTCCTTCTTTCCTCACTGTCTTGAAAAACTGCCCCTTGAGGGTGCCAGAAAGAAAGAAGCCCTTCCCCTTCTGGTCCGCACAATATAAATTCACAGTGACAACGGAGGATGGTGTTGCCTTCTGATGTGGATCTGGTTTCTATGCTGATTCAAGCTTCAAACTGATACTGCAACATCTGAGTAAGAGGACTATTTTCTTTTTAAAATGGCACATTGAAGTGTTTAAATTGTGTTGACATCTTTACAATTTTTGTCCTAAATAAACGGGGTCTGTTGCCCAGGTGGTATCCCAAGGTTCTCATCTTGTCTTGTACAATCATTTTGCCCCACTACAAGAGGTATCATTACAATTAGAATATATATGTTTAAACTTGGATAAACGTGGATAAGTGTATACTGTATATGCTTGTAAGAATATGTGAAATGGAAGCTTTGGACTTTAACATGTTTCATATTTAACTAAAAATAACTACAAATAAGCCAGACCATGGGAACTTACCATTTGGCCGATTTATTGGCTGATACAATATCTTATACAAAGCATCCATGATATCATAGAAATTCAAAGGATTTTAAAAAGCATTTTTAGAGAGACATCATAACTGCCAGAGAAAACAACTCTGTTTTGTCATCTGCTGTCCCAACACTTGCAACCATCATGCCTAATTTAAGAAGAAAAACACTGCAACAACTAAAGCCACCACCTGATATGAAGCTTGGTATGAGACCCTAATTTGAATTTTTCAGGTTGTATGTTTTCACATCTAACATTTATGCCTGTTTTTCTGCAAATTAACATAATTAACAATTGAAATAAAGTTTGGTCATTACCTTCCTGAAGTTATCTTGTTGTTTACTGACACTTGATTAATGAGAGATAATATAAAGTTGTGTTTGTTCAAGTTTCTTTCAGAAGTAGCAATTTGAGTACAGCCTTCCATGACTTGGCAAGGGAAGGTTTTTAAGTAAACCATTGCCTTCTGTTAGATTGTGCAGCCCTTTCAATTGTAGATATCTGGGTGCAAAAAACCTTACAGGAGCAGTCCTTATGGCAGCTCTTGGCTTTTGCTAAGATATCTTGAAGTGAAGCCCTTTCTAGAAAAGTATTCTGAAGACGGATCAACACTTCCATGAGTCCTGGCAGACGTAGCTTGTAAGTGAAGTCCCTGGTAACATATTGAAGTTGAGGTAGCTAGCCTTAGCCAATGTTAGGTATTCTTGCTTTGTATCTGAGATTATTATTTATTTATTTACTAGGGGGCTTCGCCCCCTGCACGCTTCGCTCGCCCAACCCCTGGCCTGTACTACGCACCAGCCACTTTGCATCTCTGACGATTGCGTATGAGGATTTTACTTTCACCAAACAACAAATCGTTTCATTCTTGCACATACACCTCTTCTTTGGGAAGAAACACTACTTTTCCATGATGGCAATAAGAATTAGATGATCTACAAGTCTCCAACTTAAAGTTTAAAGCCGAACAATAACTACATATTTCTGTCATATCACCTATGTCCATATATTCTATCTCTTTTCGCTGTTCCATTATTTCACGCATAATAATTTCCGTTTGTAAGCGGTAATGCAATCTTTACCATCAGTTTTTTGAGACTTTTGAATTTTAGTACTTTCTCTAACCTACTCTGCACATGTATCACGCCAATGTTTTTGAACCTTTTACGATGTTCTACTTTGTCTTCTACTCTTTGTTTTTTATTTCCGACCCTGCTTGGAGCTGAGAGTGCAGGAACTATGTCTGATAATAGCATTCACACGAATGAGAAGTGATTGGACTGTGGGCCTGGTTGTAAATGTTTGAGAGGAGGGTGGGACTTGTCAAAATCTCTTGGCAGAAAGTCTTGTCTTGCAGGACCTGAAAGTATCTCTCATGGAAGTTGAAATTATCTCAGAGAAAGTCTTGTCTCAGGATTTCCTTTTATGATAGATTTATTTATTTATTTATCAGATACCTTCATGCAAAGCAACTTACGAAGCCAAGTTATAATACATACAAGAATCTGTGCTGATTGAATGTGGAATAAACAAGTATTGCAGGACATATGTGTGAATCAAGGCTAACTGTTTAGACATTTCTACCAATATAAAAGAAACTTAAGAGATTAAAATACCTTGTTTGAACACTTTTTCAGAATAAAACATAACCATAAAGAATTGTTGACCAAATATGACAGGATTATAAAGTTTCAATTTTAGATTCACTTATCTATTATAAGTTGGGTTTCTAATTTTTATAAACGCTGAACATGTTTGTTCTATTCTAGTGTCAAAATGGTCATTAACCAACCTTCCCAGATATTTGGATTTGATAACTTGTTTGATTAGAGTGTTGTCCCTTCTAATATCATTGTAAATACCATTTTGACTTAAAACCACGATCCCTGTTTTCCTCATATTTGAATTTGACCCATTTGAGTACTTGAATCTGTCATTGTGTCCAGCAGATTTTGTTGCTCTTCCCTAGTACTGGCTAACAGTGCAGTATCATCTGCAAATCTTATGTTGTATAGAAGTAAACCATTTCTTTGTATTCCTTCCGTTCTCCCAATATTGATTCTAGTATAATCTTCTCTGAATAAATGTTAAACAGAAGTTATGACAATATGCATCTTTTGCCATGTTCCTGTTTTTATTTCGACTTTAGGCATTTTTTTCATTCTACACTCTTACCACTTCTGTTTACTCCCAAAATAAGTTTCTGGTAATTCAAATATCTTTGCTGTCCAAACCTATTTGGTGTAAAATATTCCTAAGATGATAATGGTCTAGAATGTTAGATGCCTGTTTCACTGGTATTTCATTGTATATTCTAGCTCATCTTTATTGTTCCCAATACTCCTGACTTCCTCTTTGACTGCGCTTTTAGTATTAAAATATTAAACAAATCTCTTTGGGTCATCTTTCGTCTTTTCTGCAATATTTCTTTCCAAATGCCTTTTAGCCTTCTTAATATCCTTTTAAATTGTTGCTCTGATGCTCTCATATGCCCTAAGGTTAACAATGGAGTAATTAGTCTTATATGTCTTAAACAGCTGTTTTTTTTTCTTTGTTACTTCCTTATTAGCTCCTTATTTATCCATCACAGAGATCTCTTTAATTTCCCACTGCTCCTAAATTTTGGGATGTACTTGTCCTGCATTACATATAAAACACTTTTAAACCTGTTCCACATCTTCTTGACTGTGTCCACACTTATAGGTTTATCCAAATTTATCTTACTTAGGCTCTGCCACATCGTCTAAAAATTTACTCTACTAAAATTAAATTTAACTGCTTAATTTTTGCATATGCACTTTGCCCAAACCATGTCAAATATTACTAGATCTATCCTTTAAACAATATCCTGATTATTTCTCCTAATTATCCTAATCAAGACAGGCATCCCCCCAGGTTCGTGCTTTACATACTGTGTTAAAAACAGTCCTCGATTGCCTCCAAAAATACTGCTTATTGTATTCTGATATTTGCAAAGCTAGATCAGTTAATTATGGGTAATAAAAGTCCCCCAAGACTATAATATGCCCACCTGAACTTGCCTTTTTTTACTGTTGTTAAAAAGATGCATATTGAAAGTATTGTTTGCATTAGAGTATCTATAACATATTCCTAATATGAGGCCTGAATTCCTTAATGCTATCTAGTCAAATCCAGATATCGTCACTAAGCTTTTTCCATCATCTAACTGAAGATTTAGATTCATATTCTGGTTTACATAAATAGCAAATCCCCTACCTGTTCGGTTTTGCCTATGTTTCCTAAAAAATGTATAATTGTCTATATTATTCCCCTACCCATTTATGTTATTTAGTCAGGTTTCTTTTATTTCTGTTATATCACAGTTATGTGCAGTTACATATAATTTTAACTTATTTTATTCTTAACACTCCCAGCATTAAGGAAAGTATTTATTTAAAGTAATACTTATTTTACTTTGGCTTTTTAACATTGTACATTGTACAGTATATTTCTATTTACACTACTGTCAGTCCCTTTATGTGAAATTCTAAATTTGACCTGTCCTAAACTGCCTGTCCCAGACATTCTCTACTAGTTAGTGAGGTCTCCTGCCTACAGTATGCACCTGGAAGGCAACAGATCATAACAGACTCTGTGTTTTCAATCCCCCTAATGTCTGAGTAAGCCACTATTATTAATTTAGCATTTTCTGGGTACTGGTTTTGAGAAAACCTGTTGTGGCTGCTGATTCCTACCTGTTACCTCAGAGTTATGAGAACCACCATTGAGCTGTGCAACATCGTGAAAATGGTTGGAAACCTCAAACTGTGGGGTTGATGGCCATGGACAGTGTGTACATCTTGCCTGATTTTACCTCTCTGATCTGGAAATCATCTTCAGTATGAATATAATTTGACAGCAACATCTCCAGAACAGATGAGACTCATTCTCTCTCTTTCAATACTGTATGTATTGTAATAACATACAACAGAAGAAACTGAAACTGTAATATAAAATACTTGCCAAATAATTGCCTACACCTGCTTATTATAACCTAGGTTATCTGAGATCTCCAGGACTCTAAACAAATCCCAATCATATTATGTGATATCATCTTCTGTTAAATTCTGCTCCATACTTGTAATTTTTTTATTTTTATACTGTATTGAGGATTTGTTCTGTTCTGTGTATTGTATTGTATTGACCCCCTTCTTTCTGACCCCCACTGCATGTCCAACCTACCTGGAAAGGGGTCTCTTTTTGAACTGCCTTTCCGAAGGTTTCTTCCATTTTTTTTCTTCCTTACAAGGGTTTTTTTTTGGAGTTTTTCCTTGTCTACTTAGAGAGTCAAGGTTGGGGGGCTGGGCTGTCAAGAGGCAGGGCTTTAACTTCTTGTGTGATTTTAGGCTATACAAAAATAAATTGTATTGTATCTGAAGTGAATGATAATTCTCCAACATGCTCTGATTCTGTTGACCTCTCACCCTAAACAATGTGGGTCTATTAGGTGCCATTGAAAAAATCATTAAAATTTATCCTGGAGACCTGCAGTTTTCCTCTTGCATTCTTCAAGTATTATTCATACATATAAATTGCTTAGAATTAGGTTTGAAAATAGTAAGGATATTATGTTTTGTTATTTGTTAAGAACTGACTAAATGAGACAAATCTTACTTTTAATGTACTGCCTACAGATTATTTGGGTCATTTGACAGTTTTGCACTGTATATTTTTGTTATCTGTACTTTTTCATAATCTTTCTAGAATCACTCTAGGCCAGAATAACTCTTGATTTATAATATATTGTAATCACGTACATTTAATACTAACTACACTTCAAGCTTTTTGTGTGATACTGTTTTTGTTATTTTTGCTTACAAAGTGCTTTTTGGTAATGCTTTCTGTAAAAGGTGCCAGATGACATTTCAGATTACATGTTATTTATTCTTTTACATTTATTCTTCCATTCTGTTCTCATATGTGAAAAATTGTTTCTAGTACCAGTATGATCCATTTATGATCTGAAACATTATATTTCATTTTGTAGTCTACTGACAATTCTGGCCCTTAATATGCTCCGCAGGGTTCAAATGCCTGCCAAGCTATCAGTCTAAGACTACAAGTAGCCTATCAGATGTCAATATAAACTCTGTTATAATAAAGACATATATGTAATTTCATTAACAGACTTGTTTCTCTTCACTTGAAATTCAAGCAGCCACTGTCCTCATATGTAGGTTCTGTTCTGAGACAATTTGGAGTTAAGTGACTCATCTGAAAAGGGCCAAGGTTTGCCTACTGCAGAACAATCAGGCCACAGCTGTAAATGCAACAGGGAGGGCACTTCCTCAAAAAAGCAGCCCATCTGCGTTGCTATGGTGACAGAACTGTAAAGAGTCTGGACTCTTACAGTGGGCAGCCAATGAGAGGGAGGAATTCAAACAGGCACGTTTGCATAACAAGCTTATTATAAGGGCAGCCATCATTGCATCACCAATATACACGTGCATGTCTAGACAAGACTTGTTTATTTACTCTTGGGTGGGGCAAAGGGGTTTCTCTAGACCAGATATGTACAGAATTACTCACTAATATGTACAAACATACATGATCTGATTTGCCAAGATACTATGAAGCAGGAATCATGAGAAACTAACAGGTGATTTTTCATTTCAGTATCCAGAAGGAACATACAGTTTGTACAGCACACACTATCACAGAAAAATAATTATAATTCCACCCATTAGTATTATCCTCCCAGAAATTATAACCCAAGTATCTCTCAAGACACTTAATTTATGAATTGCTACCAAGTGTGCAGCCTCAGTGTGCAGCCTCCTTCATGCTGCTCGCAATTCCTATGCTAAAGGGGAAATCATTGTCCAACTTTGAAGGGTATCATTATACTGGTCTTGTTAAAAGCCTACAGTACTGTCCATACACTTAAGCTCCATCTTTTCTGGTCCCAACTCACATGTTATAGATTTATTAGTAATATCACTTGTATCGATTACAGTGAAATTCTTTGTAAGTCCTACCAACATGCAACACTTGGTTCAGTGTGAGGGAATGCTAAAAAAAAACAGTAGTGTGCCCTGCAAAGGACTGTTGACCTGTCTTCCTTCTGACTTTTACCCTACGTTGTGGGGATAGGATTCTCTTCCTAAATCCCTTAATTGGAATGAGCAGATCTGAGAAAGGACACATATGCTTTTAAAATAAAATTTTAATGAGCCCATTATTTGCATTATAGGAGGCAGCAGTCCAACTTAGTGCTTAAGTGAAATGGCTTTGACTTTCAGATATTTGAATCTCTGGTACACTTCACTACATCATTGTCTAAGAGGTTCTTTTAAGTGTATATAAGCAGACTTCACTCTTTAAAATCTGAAATGTGAATGTACATTTACATATGCCAGAATACCATTTAGAGAGAGCCAAAAGCACTCTCACTGTCCCAGCACACTGAATGCAAACTTAACACTATTATGCTGTTCCAGACTGAGGTGCTATCTTTGATGTAATTTCTTAAGCTACAAATTCTGTCCCCAACCAATACTACAAAAGGAAGACAAATAAAATAACAAAAGATTTGTGTTTTGATACCTCATTTCGTCTCTTCCTCATTTTGAGCATTTTTGCTTCTTTTAACCTCTGATGTTTTTTCTTTCTCTTAGTTTTGAGGGGGTCTTGTTGAGTAAAGAAGCCCTCAAGAGCCCTGAGTGGCGGAGGATCCACTTCCAAACTGTCATCTTCTTCATCTAAAAACAAAATGCAATTTGATTCTAGTTTGAACATTTCTTTGTATTTATAGACAGCCTAAGAATACACAACTAAAAAAATAGAGGTAACCCAGATGACATATAAATAACAGAGTCCAAACTGCTTCTTTAAAGATTTCATTTGAAGCCACCCCTTTGCCAGAGTACACTTTAGCAATACTTTAAAAGTGCATGTTCTGGATAGGTACAGATTTTACTGAAACATTTAACTTTCTACTACTTTGAGACCTTTAATTTTAAAATACTTTGTAGATTTAAGCATAGCTTCTACAGGTGTGTCTCAACAGTGGGATTCTATCAGATATCAATAATTCACAGCTTTACATTCATAGAAACAGATCAGTAATGAAAAACACCCAGCTTTATGTCCCTTGAATTGTGAAACTAGTGGACAGCGATATCTTGAAACTTTATCCCTTGGAGTGTAATACTTATAGAGTTCAGAGGGATTTAGCTTTTTCAAAGTAGTTGATTCAGTGTTTTGATATATGTAACTAACATATGTAGGAATTTTAAATACAGGACATATTTGATGTCCCCTTGTTTCATTTGAGACATATCAAATATATTAAACTTCATGATGTTGGAAATCTAAATCTGTCCACTAATACGAGAACAAAAACATGTGCTGATTTGAACAACATCCTTGCTATTCATCAAACAGCTTGAGTTAACCTGAGATACTATCCATCTATCCATTATCCAACCCGCTATATCCTAACTACAGGGTTACGGGGGTCTACTGGAGCCAATTGCTGCCAACATAGGATGCAAGGCAGGAATCAAACCCTGGGAAGGGCACCAGCCCACTGCAGGCGCGCGCACACACACACACACACCCACACACCAAGCACACACTCAGGACAATTTAGGATCACCAATGCACCTAACCTGCATGTCTTTGGACTGTGGGAGGAAACCGGAGCACCCGGGGGAAACCCACGCAGACATGGGGGGAACATGCAAACTCCACGCAGGGAGGACCCGGGAAGTAAACCTGGGCCTCCTAACTGTGAGGCAGCAGCGCTACCACTGCACCACCGTGCCGCCCCCTAAGATACTAATAAACGCAAAACCTACCAAGGGCCCCGAAAAATATTTGAAAAAGATATTTCAGAATCAAATATCTCATACATATGCAGTGCTGTTTTAAGTCTTAAATTAAATGTTCTTAACTGAAACCATTAACCCTTAACATTGTTGCAATCTTTCTACATTCTGCTAAGGGGTTTTTTGTGCTTTCATTGTAATTGGTGACTGGTATGTATGCATATACCTGTATGTTTAGCATTAGGCTTTTGTTACTGGTAGTCAGTGTAAACATTGCCTGCAGAGGCAAAAGACACGGAGTATGCCATTCTGTGCAACACAACATAATATGAAAACAGTCAATCTTAACCCTACCAGATCAAATATGTTGCCACCAACAAATTCAGTTAGTATTTATTATAAATACATTTTATATATAAAGATGAACCATATGCCTTAGAAAAGTAACAAATCTGTGGTTTTGAATAACATACAATACATGCCTAAGCGAATCATGTTTATGACAAAATCAGTCATTTAGCATCATCCTCATCTCCCTGGAAATGGATTACTTTATAGTTTACATGTCTGCTCTAAGATTTATTTATCACAGATCACTTTCATATTTCAAAAAGTAATAAAAATACTGAATAGAATGACATACTATACTGTGTGCTGTGTTCTTGCGGGAAATATGTATTGAGGGACAGCCCCAGGCACAGGATTGTGGCACTCTTATTCTTAACCTCTATTTATCATTAATTGGTTTTAGATAGTTGAAAAGAAACTGATTCATTGGTTTGCTTTGGTTACCTTTCTAATGCTGATGGATGGTCTTATTTGACATTTAAAGGACTTTTTTAGGTTTACTGACATTTTTTAACTGATAAGGAGATGAAATAGTGTTTTTCTGAAATTAGGAAACATGTTCGCTTCTGCCTACCTCCCAGCACCATTGAAATCCAATGTCCTATCACAGGGTTGTCTACTATTTGTCATCTATATTTTATTTCATATCAAACTTCTCAAAAGATTTTTTTTTTCACTTCAAAAATTACTGAAATAAATCTATCACAAAAGTAAAATGAATGGAGGTGCTGATATGTATGTTTATTTGCTTGCTTTTACCTTTTTTCAGATTTTTCTTGTGTGTGAAGAACCTATATGGCTTTGTCATGTGTATTGTATGAATAGCTTCTCATATATCATAAAGAATAAAGCTTTGTTGTTCAGTGTTATATTGTGTTTTTTCAGCAATTTCTTACAATATATTTTTTGTATTTTGGTAAATCTATCATAATATTACAATGGACAGTGCTGCTGTTTTCATCAACCACGGGTCATGTGTAAGCCAGTTGCTTGCTGCAACATGTTGAAAGTTGCTTTCCAGATAACATGAACATTTTATATAGTTTTATTTGCTTGTTTACTTTTTACCATTTTCAATTTATTCCTGTGTATGAATATTATATGTAGTTCTGCCATATGTATACATATATTGCAATGTGAGGGGGCAGTCTGTCTAATGAGTCACTCTTTTTATGGTGTGATGTTGAGTGATATTATATTATACTTGCATATACTGTGTTTTCTAAATTGGCCCTAGTGTGTGCTTGGTGTGTGGGTGTGTTTGTGTGTGTCCTGCGGTGGGTTGGCACCCTGCCCGGGATTGGTTCCTAACTTGTGCCCTGTGTTGGCTGGGATTGGCTCCAGCAGACCCCCGTGACCCTGTGTTCGGATTCAGCGGGTTGGAAAATGGATGGATGGATATACTGTGTTATGTAAAGTCGAAAACATATTCTATCAACAAAGTTTGTGCCTCATCTTTTTCCCAAGGAATGATGAAAGTGGGAATAGCCTTGTAAAAAAACAGACTTACAGTATTCTCATTCTTTTTACAATAAAAACCATTAAGATATACATCCACTTTTGTGTTTGATTTTACTTATATATAATCAATTTTAATATATTGTTATTTTGAACAATGCCAGACATGTCTGGAATGCTGAATATGGGTCTGTCATAGGACAAAAAACATTTTACAATAGTGTAATGTATCATTGGTTTACCGTCAAATTCAATGATATGCACTGGGGGCAGAAATCTCAACAATTTTCAAGGTGGGAGCCTTCCAAAGTGGGAATACACTTGTAAACAAGAAAACAGGGACACAGTACAGTACAGTAACTTTGTAACTTCAAAAAAGGTATTATTTCTCATTTTTTCATTCAATTTCATTCTTTCTCTATGTTCTAATTCTTTTTACAGTAAACAATTTATATCAGTTTTCACAGTTTATGTTGAACTGAAAACATCACAAATACATTGTCTGCTTAACTCTTTGTTATAGTAAAAACACTTTGTTCTCTTTCAATAGTTGAAAACACCTCAATCCCTCACTATGACCAACGTTAAAAATAATAATAATAAGAAGAAGAAGAATTCTAATGACTATAATATTATTTTCTTACTCTTAAAATTGACTTTCTCTATTAATTGACTGACTAGTACACAATCACCTTCACTTAAGTTTCCCATTTTTGAACTCTCTTTGAGAGTACATTTTAATGAAGACCAAAGAAGTGCCGTGCTTTCTCCCCTTTGTATTATGCTTTGGATAGTTTTGACAACCCAAAGAAGACAATACATCGGTGACATTCATTTGTGATGGAAATTAAATTTAAACATTTCAGATAGCATATGGGATTGCTGTATGTTAGTTAAAAAACAATAAATATACAGTAAGTAAATGTGCACTCAATTAAATCTCAGATTAGTCCACAAGATGTAGTACTTTTACATGACGTAGCCATCAGTTTTCTGAAAGCAGGATTACCTACTACATGTTCATAGTAAGCTAAAATCTATTCTAGAAGCATTTAGTTCTTTGAAGAGCAATCTCACTAACACACAATAACAGCATGGCAATTTAGAGTCAACAATTAACATGCACTTTTTTTGGATGTGGTAGGAAACTGGTGTGCTCTAAGAAAAAACTATGAACACTATTGTGCAGTTCCACAAGGACAATGACAGGAACAGAAGTAAAACCAACAAATGAATGCAGTGTTTACAGTGAACAAGTGCCAATTAGATTGCTTCTTGGGTTTAATTACAAAATTGGCATTTTAACCTCATGAGCCTATAGTTGGGCATAGATCTTAGTTAAGTTATCATTATGTTTATATTGAAATGACTTACAGTACCTTTTCAGCTTATTACGCCTTTTACCTAATGGGGGAGAAAGCCTTTATGATTCTTTTCATTGCATATGACTGTTTGTTTCCATTAAGAAGCTAAGTAACGATTCCAAATAGTACAAACACCTACTGATCCCGCTCTTTTTTGAATGACAATGAGGATGAAAAGAGAATAGAACAGAAGCACTAGAAAGTTGTCATTGGCAAACTTGCCAGAAGAACATAATCCACAAAGGGACACTATCATTTAGGAGCACCTAAACATGGCCACTGTACATTTTTGTGGGTTGTGTGGCTTTGTCAATTGAATTTAGCTGAAAACCAGGCTATTTGAATTATTTCTGGGAAGTCTGTCAATATTTATACATTGTACAAAATCATGCAGTAAAATCTGAGACTTACAGATTTTTTTTCCCTAATATTTATAGTGAATAAAAATTACTTGTGCTTAATAATCACACTGTGCAAACCTTAATGAAGAATATTTTCACACTGGATTGGCTAGTGTGCTCATGTTGTTCACTATTACATTTGCATTAACAGTTGTGAGGAGCTTAAATCTACCCGAGGAATATTGAACTCAAGGTAGGAATCAATTCTGGATGACATACCAATCCATCACAGGGGATACTCATGATTGTAAATCCACAATCGCTCATACTAAGCTAATTTAAGTTAGTAATTAAGATAACACATCTTTTGGATGTGTTAGAAAAGCCTACATATTTGTGAAAAACTTTAGTGAGATATAAGGAAAAATATATAAATATTATTTGGACAGTCAACAGGCCAGGGATTTTAAAAAATTAGCACACCTCTTAAATATTGCTTAAAACACTGAGTCCATTCATTTTAAACCTAGGCTGTAATTAAAACTACAGTATAATGTCTCCAGCTGTAGCTAAGGAAATCAGAGGACAAACATTTTTATTTGATATAGTATCATTTCTATAGTCACTTTATATAGGATATATTTAAAATAAAGTGCAAATAAATGTGTCATGCATGCAAGGATTTCATCACCTTCTGATTATCACTTCCACAAGAACACTATTTTTGAATTATCACCAAGGCACAGATGCGCTACAATGAAACTCTGTTATGTGGCATAATAATAAGTATTTATTGCTAACATATAATCAATGAATTCTAAAAAAGAATATTTAATTACAAAAAATGCAAATTATATTATATAATGAATACTTGTAACCCTGCTCAGGACTAAGAGGGCTTAGAAAATGGTATGGTATACTGTATAATGTAATTTCCCATACTTTGAAATTATAAATTTTCATGTTTCATTTTGCATCATAACTGTAAAATAAACAATATTAGGAAGATGTAACTACTTGCCTATCATCTGCAAGGCAGCACCAAAAAAAACAAACTGGCCGGCTACCCTTTAAGCAAACTACCTCCTCTGACTTCTTATGGACCTCTTAATACCTGCATTAAGATTTTAGATTATCTCCTCTCACATCAAATAATACTCCAATAAGTGATGGACCACTGTGCTATTAAGCTAAAAAATCTTCTTCCCTATACTACATACAGTATACCACGACAATATAAGTTAAGTGTCCAGGGAGATATAAAAACCCAAAATTAGCATATACTTTTGTCACCTTATACAATGACTTCCAAACAAGTGGCACATGGCTATGCTTATGGTATTCTGATGGAATGAGGGTGGGTTTGGTTAGCAACAGTGTTACAAAGCAAAGCTCATTTAAACTTCATGTTTTACTTAAAGCTATTAATTCTTCTCAATCTAACTTCAAAATTACTTTGTGCATGTGAGTGCAATTGCTTTATACACATATATGCTCAATTTAAAAATGCACTTCATACCTAGTGTATTCAGCCAACTGATGGATACAGCACATGCTTATGTTCCGCCTCCCCTAAAATTTTGTAAGGATTAATATTTGTGATTTGCAACCAATATTAAACACATCATGGACAGCAGAATAGTGTGATGCTTACGCAACCAGCACCCTTGGTTCAGATTTCTGTCATTGTCCATGTGGAGTTTGTATTTTCTTCTAATGTCTGCATGGCCATGTGTGACTGATGATGTATGTTTGAGTGAGCTCTGTAATGGTATCCAGTGTTGGTTCATACCTTGCATTTGATGCAGCTGAGAGGGGCTCTGACCCTCCACAAATGACCCTGAATTGGGTTATTCCGGTTTGAAAATGTTGTGTTATTAAACACATTGCCTACTGTATTAATGAAAGATTACATTTATATACATATCATTTGCCGTCTATTTCATAAATTATTCATTAGATATTTAAGAAACTAAGCAAATATATGGGTATATTTTACTTTTTTAAGAGTTGTGAAATGAATGACATCAAGAAAAAAAGATTTCTTTACAACTTTTTGTTGACATATTGAAAACAAATCATTGTATGGCTGTTCGTTTAGAAAGTTTAGATTAAAAAATGTATTTGGTCTAAATTTAGACTTAGACTGAGTACTGATTAACTTTTCAGGTTATTAACAATACAAAAAAATCATATAATGCACCACATCCACTTATTTTACTTTCTTTCGTCAGCGAAACCTGGCAGCAACTGAAGGACAATTTATATTTGACAAAGATATTAACTTTATACAGCTCTTTCTGCACAGAATGACCACTTGTTGCTATTTGGCTTTGTACTTTTCCATATTTTGCCTATTGTTTTCCCAAATATCCTTTGCACTCATGTTATATACATTTTAATAAATAAAAAAATAAAGAATAATAATACATTTTTGTTGTCTCACAATTTAGGAATGTACTGGCCTGTTGCTAAAGAATCTCTTAAAAATTACAGGATAGACAAGCCAGAACATTTCTTTGAAACTGATCAATAATATTAAAAACACAATCAATAAACCAGTCATTGTACTGTAATAAGTCATGCATGTATGACAGCCGCACTGTATACTTCAACAGGAATAGAGTATTCACACTAATCTTTCAAGCCACAGCTGGTAAATGCAATAAACTGTAACCTCAAGAGGTGGCACAGTGATGTTGTGGCTAATGTTGTTGCGTGGATCCAGAATTCTGTGTTCACACCATCTTGCTTTGTTGGTCCCAAAGACATGCAGGTCTTCTGAATTGGAAAACTAGTCCTGTGTAATTGTAGGTTGTGTATGGTGTGACTGGTATGTTTGTTCCTACCTTGTGCCTGATGCTGCCAACCTCCTACAGCCTTAAATTGGATTACTGTAAGTGGGGTTCAGAATGTTATTTTCCTAGAAGGGGTGTGCAAATGTGTGAAGTGAAAGACCCCTAAGATATATAACCAGGGTTTGTTACTGTCTTCTATCTGATGCTGCAAAAAGAATTCCTAAATCAAGGTTTCCAATTCTACTATATATGACATTTTCATTAATGGGCTACTTTCACTCATACTAGTGATTAATTCCTATGAACAATATGGTTTTACTATAGATTCCTCCTAATAGTACTAAAAATCATCTCAATTTAAACTGACTTTGTTTGGTGATTAATGCAAAATTTTAATTAATAAACTGCTATAAAAATCTATATTATATATTTGATCATTTTTAGCTTTAACTTTCTTCTAATCAGCCTATACTGACAATAATGGCAGATGGACATCAAATTAACTCATTTCAAAAGATGCCCAAACTCACAATAGGTCAGTATACAGCTGCTAATTATCTTTGAAGCATGCATAGGGGCATGGATACCAGTAAGGCTGGCACCATTCCTGCTCCAAACAAAAATCACCCCAGCTGAGAACCGAAGTGAATTTAGAACTGCATACTTTTAAAGTGTGTTAGACTGTAATATTACTCATGAATATAGAAGATACTAAAGATTATTGCATCATCAGGAAAATATACAGTATTTCATGTGTTTTCCAATTGGTTAATGTATTCTTATGGGTCTTTAATGGCCTTTACTTTTAGATTTTGCACTACTTGATAATATACTGTTTTTCTGTATAATTTTCTAAATTTGAAAAGAATTTTATAGAAATGATTTCAGCCTTTTAAAAGATGGCAGTTACTGATGAGTGAACTTTTTTTGAGTTTGGAAAAATCACAGGAATGCTTGCTCAGTAAAATGCATTGAAGTTAATGGGAAAGGACTAACTTAACTAGATTTGACTGGATTATAATTGTGTAATCATCTTTAAAGTGTTCCTGAGTGCTAGGGAAACATCTGCCAACTATACTGGACCAATTATTGTGTCTAAAAAGATGACCTGAGCTGTGCGACACCAGTGCCAACCAATATACCACTGTGCCTCCATTAAATCAAAGAAGAAAGAACGCAGAGACATGCAAACATATATTTTGTCAAAACAAAGTGGAAATGCCTAAATCATAGTCAAAAGTCAAAAAAATATGAAGCACTTTTCAAGGCAGAAAATTCAAAGTGGTGTGTCATGATTGAAGCTGCTGGCTCATTCTGTTTTGTGAAGTCATGCTGAAGGCTCTCTAAACTGTCTGTGCTGATGCTTTGTACTTTTCTTCTATCAAAAAGATTGAAACATCTTGTAAATAGTAATAAATCTTTCATTATTATTATTATTATTTCATATAGTCTTCTGAGTTTGGGAGGGGGAAGTCAGACTAATTATGCATGCATTGAGCATGTGCCTCCTCTTATATTAATGTGTAAGTCGAAGATCAACCATCACAATTGACAACAAGCAGAGATAACTCGTTATTTATGCTGTATATTTTTCATAAAAATAACATTTTGAGAACCTGCATTATTTACTTACCTACTCTACCACTAACTAAGTCCCACAGAGCCTGTAATGCCACTGATCAGCATAATATACCGGGCAGGGGCAGGATTGGAGGGGTCCCATCCAATGTTGGCTGTTCCAGCTTTGGGGGAATGTCATGATGGCCTTGCAAAGTATAATGAGGTGCTGAGGAAAAAAGTTCTCCCAAACCAGCCAAATTGTTAGTAAATAATTTGATGAGCAAAGGGCACATTCGCTGTGCATTTTTTTAATAAATTACTTTTGAATTTACAAAAAAACAATAGGCTCAGTTTTTTCCATGTCATAACCAGGTGAAAAGTGTAGACTTCCATTTAGGGCCTTTAATTCAACTTCCAAACTTTTCAAATAAAGTAGAACTTCTCTAAATATATACCACCTCTGTAATAAAAAAATACAAAAATAAAATAGATGAACAGATAGACTTGTATTTACTTTTAACAGTAAGATAATTATTTTTAAAGAAAATACACTACAATTATTGAATATATTGAAAATAAAGAGAGAAAAATGCTCAGATGTATTTAGGCCATTCAGTCAAACAACTCTTTTTGGCCCATACTACCATTTTCAGAACAGTATTAGCATGAGACGTGTGGGGCCCCATGAAGCTACAGACACCTGCTTCCACATATTTGGAATTCTGTACATGAAAAAACATTTATGAATGTTTTCATACAATTAAGCCCTATGAATTATATCACTGTGTCTATATTAAACATGACAGCTAGCATCAATGTCACTCTTCTCAGAATTTTAAATATAAAAGTAATTGGTTTCTTAAGCTTTTCCTAATTTGTTTCAGTAATGAACAAGACACTTTTCATATCAGCCTAAAGCTGCTATACATTTTGATATAAACTCCAACACTGCAAGCAATATGAATGCTGCAGCCTCACATCTCCACTATGCAAATTAAGTATGAATCTCCCTAGCCATCATACTGTACATCAGGATTTAAAACACAGCATTCTACTTTCATTTGTAGTTGCTTCAGTAGTGGTTGCAAAACAGGTTCCACAACATGAATTTGTAATACTTTTTATAGCCTTTTGGCACTGATACTGTTCCAGGCTGGATTGATTTCCCTGTTGTGTCTGCATGTTGTCATAGTGATCTTATGAGATAACTTTTGAGACTCAGATTTCTTATGACAATTCAAAAACATACACTCAAGCCACCTGCCCCAACATTTGTCTGTCTGGTTGTGTGCTTTGCCGAAGATCATTATTATAAGGACAGTTCCCAGCTTATTGCTCACTGGTTAGGCTCAGGTCTACAGTAACCTTCAATGTTAGTCAGGAAGTTAAAATTGTATGAAACTGCTTCAACATAATGTTTCACTTTTCATTTCCTAAAGTAAAGCATTTTAAATAATATTAATTCTTTGCAGTGGTTAGCACCAATGCTTCAAGGGGCCCTAAATTTACATCTCATCCTTGTCACAGCACGTGTTAAATGTTCACATTTTTGCTGTCTGAATGGGTGCTCTTAGTATATTGTACTTTCCTTCCCTGTTTTAAAGACCTGCATGTTAGATAAACTGGTTACTCTGAAATGACATAATACTACAGTGACTGTGTGGAATAGTTCTGTCCTCCTGTGACCCTGATCTGCATATATAGGTAGATGAGAACAAAACGGGAGAGTACAGTGCAGAGTAGTTAGCGTTGCCACCTCACAACAATCTATGTTATCTGCCTGGTCACTGTCTGTTTGGAATTTGAATGTTCTCCATATGATAGGATATGTTTTCTCTGGCTAGGTCAGTTTCCTTCCATGTCCCAAACCCATACATGTTAAGGTAACCAGTGATTATGTTCTGGACCAATTAGCATGTATATGGGTGTACATGTCCTGCATTGGAAATGGATGCCATCCAGAGCTGGTTCTTGCTTTGTGTTTAATGCAGTCTAGGTAGTATATGTTTCTGTCTGACCTGGTACTGGATAAATCAGGCTTAGGAAATAGATGAATGGATGTCATATGAAACTTATTATATATTTACAATCATATAATTTCATGGGCAACAAGATGGTGCAGTGACTAGCATGACTTCTTCATAGTTCCAGGAGACTCGGTTTAAATCCCAGCCTTGTTACTATTAGTTTGCATTCTCCCTATGTCTGTGTGGGCTTCTTTCTACACCTCAAAAAAAGCAAGTGTTAGACTGACAGGTGAATTGGCTCAATGTGCATGAGAACAAGTTTACTTAAAAATATGCCTTGTGATGATGGCATCCATTCTTGAGCTCAGTGCTGTCAGGCTAGGCTCTGACCCTTTAGGTTCTTAATTGGAGTTTATAAAATGAATAAACAGATGATGTTGATCCTATCAAGGTCTTATTTTCTTAGCTATTAGCAAATCAAACATAAAAGTTAAATCATTTTTCTTCCTTTGTAAATTTTATTACATTCTAAATGGATATTTTCAAATATTTGAAAACATAATTTCATAGGCTACAACCCCAGGCGACCCTGATTAGGGTTAAGCAGCCTCAGAAAATGGTATTGGTATAGTATAGTTCCCCAGTACTGTGGTGACAAGTGCAGAAAGTTCTTTTAGATTTCTCTTCAGCTTACATAAAGTTTCAAACAAAAGAAAGTGAACCCACCAAAGGGATTCATTTCATATTTTTTCACGTATTCTTTACCATGGCTCCAATGTAAAACATAAGTTAAATATCTAAATTTAAAATGTGACACTGTTTAGAGGTGACTTTTATTTTGTGCTGTACATTTTATGTAAAGTTTGGAATTGAATATGTGAAACGGGCCTGAAACGCTTTTTAAATTAAGATTAAAAAACGTTATAATTATTTGCTCTCTCCCCTCTCCAACGACGTGATCCTGCATCATTTAGCAATGTTTATGGTGTCTAATGATGTTATCATAGGTTGAATGTTATCTGACAAGCGTCTAGGATTGACAGTGGCAGTTAACTTGAGGCACAGGAGCTGCCCGCTGCCGACTGTGTGTACATATGTGTACATGCATGCGCGTATGTGTGTTATGAATTTCTTTCGCACTGCCATGCAGCCCCCTGTTGTCCACGGCTGCGTGAACGGTGTTCCCGTCAGTAAAAGACGAGGCCGGTCACATCAGATGTGCGTGTCGCGCTGCGGGGACTGGCCGCCCCTCCCCTCCTCACCATTTATTTATTCATTCATTCGTTCCTTCGTGTATTGACTAATTGATTTTTTGCAAATGCGCAGGGCAACTCGTCCACCACCACAACCACTACCACCACCATCACCACCCCTCCCCTTTTTTTGCATGCAACTGGGATGTGGATCCCAGTCTGGCCCCTCACCTGGAATTTCCTCCTCCACATCCATCTCCTGCCCATCGTTCTCATTGCTCACCGATCCCGGCATCTTTACTGCATAGGGAACACGACTCTCCCCCTCCCCTCCAAAAAAGAAAGAAGAAAGAAATGCTGCCCCCCCTCCCCTCCTCCCCCCCTACAGACTC
This sequence comes from Polypterus senegalus, assembly GCF_016835505.1. Taxonomy (NCBI): domain Eukaryota; kingdom Metazoa; phylum Chordata; class Cladistia; order Polypteriformes; family Polypteridae; genus Polypterus; species Polypterus senegalus. The sequence continues at coordinate 64,796,231 of NC_053159.1, read as the reverse complement.
AAGTGTGGAAACTTAACCCTGCGGGTGCCGGCACTCCGCGGCCCCCGGACTGCAGGATCGCCGGGACCGCACCGCGTCTTGGATATTTCCGTTTATTTTTCTTTTGTTTTATTTTAGGAGGATGCCTCCTATTTTTTAAAGAAGATAAGCCAAACACTATCGTCTTATGTATCTAAATCCTCCTCTGTGAAAATAAAACAAGAGCAAAAAATGGAAATACACATGCTCACATTGTGACGTGCGGTCTGTTGCCATGACGACTCCATCCCATCATTTCCAGAACTACTAGTTAGTAGAGTTTAGCATCTCTGGTTAGCTGTCGCAATTAATTATGGAGCTCAACGGCCTTGTGCGTATATCTCTCCATTTTTCTGTGTTTTGGGGAATTGGAACTAGTCGGCATGAAACGAGACACGGGATAAAATGCAAAAAAATAATATTAATTATTTGAAAAACAAAATATTGTAAAATAAAACGAAGTAATGTCGGAGACCTTTCCGCAATAGATGCTTGGAAAAAGTGACAGGGAGTCGGAAAGGAGCCCGTGCCTGTTGTGTGATGTTTTTTGTCCACCGTCCCGCGCAATTACATCTCTCGTGAACTCTTCTAGATGCGCTGCAGCCCCGCCCCTTCTGGCGCGCGAGTGGCGAGCGTGTGGAGACCTTGGCGGGTGAGCGCTAAAATGAAACTTCAAGAAGAGAAACGGCCGTCACTGCAGCCTCACGCCTGAGTGGACAACATCAGTCTGACATTGACGTAAGTGCTTTTATGTTTCATATGTCAGAAAGGAGTTTGATGCATATGCTCGAGAATTAAAGGTCATCAGTTTTAAGATCCATAGAGTCTTAAGTTATCCTTATAGTGAATGTTGTCAGTTGCTTTTAGCTTTGTTTACCTTATAAATGCGTAGATTTTATTCATATAATTGGAGGATAAGGAAAGTAAATGAGTTATTAGTTACATGGCAATATAGCAACAGACATTGAATAGGCTTGTGGATTAAAGTCTAACATCCTGTGCATTAGATGTATCTATGTGTATCTTTAGTAAAGTGTGACAGATGAATTTATGAATTTCCCCTTGGGATTAATAAAGTATCTATCTATCTATCTATCTATCTATCTTTCTATCTATCTATCTATCTATCTATCTATCTATCTATCTATCTATCAACTTTATTTTAGCCAACTTCCAACTGTGTCACTTGTTCTCTCCAAAGAAGGTAATGATTAGTCCTTAATGCTGGGTATATACAGTATATCTATACTTTTAGCATGAAATATTTTTGAACATTTCTAAGATATGTACTTAAAACTGTTTTTAGCTATGCCCATAGGTTCTTGTTGAGAAACTCAATTTAACAGTTTAACAACAATTTAGGTTTCTTGACATTAAAAAAAAATCTCCACTTAGTCTTTTCTCTTCACCCCCACCCTGAAGTATAAATCTAGCACTGTCCTTATAATATGGAGACCACCGTTGCACACTGTATTCCAGCCTCACCAGTGCATTATACGGTTTAAGAATAATCATCAGATGTCTGCAGTGTAATTTGTTTGCTTTGTTTTTTATCTGTATTACTTACATTATTTGCTTAAAAAGAGCAGTGGCATCGTTGGGCACCATTTTTCAAATCCATTTCAGAAACAGATCTCCTTACCATAACTAACTTAATTTTGTCTTTAAGACAATTTTGTGTCCATAATATGTCAATATGAATTTTATTGGTGATTATAGTGAGACCAGCTATGTTATGTAGGTTGAAGATGGTGGCACTGACCAGAAAGCAAGAGACAGAGCTGGAGGTGACAGAGTTAAAGATGCTAAGATTTGCATTGGGTTTGATGAAGATGGACAGGATAAGAAATTAGTACATTACAGGGTCAGCTCAGGTTGGACATTTGGGAGACAAAGTCAGAGAGGCGAGATTGCATTGGTTTGGACATGCACAGAGGAGAGACGCTGAGTATATTGGGAGAAGGATGTTAAGGATAGAGATGCCAGGCAAGAGGAAAAGAGGAAGGCCTAAGAGAAGGTTTATGGATGTGGTGAGAGAGGACATGCAGGTGATGGTTGTAACTGAACAAGATGCAGAGGACAGGAAGATATAGAAAAAGATGATCTGCTGTCGCAACCCCTAGCGGGAGCAGCCGAAAGAAAAAGTATAATTTCTAAGGAGTGACTTTACGAAAAGAGTTGAAAATCAGAATAGACAATGTGTTCTCCATTCATCCATCCATCCATAATCCAACCCGCTATATCCTAACTACAGGGTCACGGGGGTCTGCTGGAGCTAATCCCAGCCAACACAGGGCGCAAGGGAGGAAACAAACCCCGGGCAGGGCGCCAACCCACCGCAGCAATGTGTTCTCTATGTTGTGATTATTGCTTTCACAGATATACTATGTTAGTGAAATCTGATTCCCCTGTCTAAGCATCTACTGACTAACCTTTGGATAGTTGCTTTCCTGTCTTGTCATTTATGATTTCCTTAATTATTAATAATATTAAACAAGTTAACATAAATGAGCTGTAACTTCCTGAGGCAAAACTACCTAACCTACAGTCTTTAAGAATTTCCCCAATCTATACTGAATTTGCTCTCTGTAAGCAGCACAGTGGCATAGTATCTGGCACCGCGGACTTGTGAACCCAGCATTTTGCAGTCTTACCATGGACCCATCTGTTGTCAGGAATTTAAACATTTTCCATGTTTCTCTTTGGCTTTTCCCTCAGAGTAACTTAGTATCTCCCACAACCCCACAGACATACAGCTTAGGTTGATTGGCAATTCCAAATTTACTGTCTGAGTGTGTGCATGAGTGGGACCACAATGAACTAGCATTATACCCCAGTGACATAGATTTTAATTTAACAAGTTTAAGAATTTTATGTGTGAAATTCCATCCTAATAACACAGTGAAAAGTAGGTAAATGTTTGCATTATTAGGAATACTTATTAATTTGCATTGTGCTATTTTTCATTTCTTTCTTACCCTTTTTTAATAAACAAAATTGTAATTTGTCTATAACACATATTCACCATAAATGATACCTCTTCAAAAGGTTATCTAAATTATCAATTTACCTTTTGCTTCTGTATTTAAAGTTTTTGAAAGTCTGCTACATTTTTCTTGAAATGCACCATTATTAGAATATTATTCTGTTCTGTTTGCTGAAGGGTCCAACAAGTCTTCTCAACATTTGTCTTTCTGCAATATTCTGTACAGTTTTATTTACTGTTTTGCAATTTAAGTGGAGTAAATTAAAGCATAAATCTCAAAATAAAAACAATATACAGAAAGCATAACCAGTACACATTAGAATTGGAACATCATATATATTTTATCTACTGTTTTTTGGTGGTCCAACAACCTCTTTACTTTAAACTATTTTATGACTCTTTAGATATAATAAATTAAACCAAGTTTGATCCAGAGAAGATATGATAAATGGGCAAAGAAATTTTTGTTTAATAAATTGGTATTGTTTTGTCCCATTAGTTTTGGAGTTGTCATATATCATAGGTGGTTTATTTAAAGTTTTCATTATTTTCAGATCATCAGCTAACAATTAAGTTGCTTTAAGATACTGATTTCTTTGCCAAAGCAAACAGAGTCTGTAACACACAATAATTCCTTTACTTTCTATTGTAATGTTTTTTAATCCATCTTCACCCCATAGCAGACTATTAACCACAGAAAAGTTCAAACAAAAGACAAAATAGTAAATCTAATTTAACAGTGTTATAAAGGGTTAAAAATTGGTATTTTTAAAAAAGTTTTTATAGTTGAAAGAGTCAATAATCTAACAGTATATACTGACAATATCTAGGAAATAGTGTTTGATTTGCAGATTGTAGAGAAGGAAGCGTTTAAAGGAGTAAAAAAAAGAAAGAAAATTAAATAAATTGTCAGGACTGGAGAACATATGCCCAAAAGAGCTCAAATAAGTTAGTGATTAAATATATAAACACTTAGCATGTAATATACATAACATTCTCCAACACAGTTAAGTAAATTCAGGGTCGTGGGGGATCAGAGGCTATCCTGATAACACTTCACGCAAGGCAGGAAAGAACCTTGGACAAGGACCACTCAACTCATACAGGTACACTAGTATTTTTAGGGAATATTGGAGGCATTCTTCATGACTGGAATTACCAAATGTTGTCCCATGTAAATTGATTGGGCCAGCTCTTCTTACTAACTTCTAAGACTGATACATATCATATCACAGATAAATTAATTAAGCATTAGTAGCTGCTACTTGGTAGAAGTGACAGGCTGTTAAGTGGGGTTGTTTTGCAGTTGTGAGCTAGCTAGTTGTTTAAAGATCAGCGGAAAGAAATTCAGTTGACATTTAGGTATTTGGGTAGTTGATGCTGTTTGTTTTTTGACCAACATTTAGCTTCAAAGAAGGGGTACTGTTTATAACCTCTTTCTGTAATATCAAAGGTACTAATTTACCTTGATAGCTGTTGAGTGATGGAAGTGACTGACTGTCTGCTAAGTGGAGCTCAATTCAGTTTTGTTGTCCCAAGAGGAAAATTTGATTTCTCACTAGATTTTATAAAGAGACTATGACATAGAATTCAAAAAACATCAAAAAGAGCACAGCCATTAAACATAAAATTATTGCAAATAAATAAAATACAGCAGTTAGCATAATACTTATGGGTGTAACATTAGATCATACCAGGTGTAGCAGCAGGATAGGCAAGGCAGGTGATTGCCATGTGGCCACCAAACTTGGAGGTGGCTTCCAAAGGTATTAGTTTACATAGGCATACACATTATAACAAAAAATCTGTGGGAACCCCTGTAAAATATGGCATCAGCACACTGCATAAACACTGTCAGAAATACCCCCAAGGGTTCCCCCAGTGTTTGTGATGAATGTTACTTTCTTAGTAACATTAAATGTAATTAGCACCATTTTCATAAATCATGAAGTGGATTTATATGTCTGAAAGCAAAGATTTGGGAAAAAGCAAGAACAGGAGAAAAAGAAGAAGCAGGACAGTAATTGAAAATTTGGGATGCTGATATTAGAGGGAGTTAGAACTGAACTCCTGTGGTGGGCTGGTGCCCTGCCTGGGGTTTGTTTCCTGCCTCGCGCCATGTGTTGGCTGGGATTAGTTCCATTGGACCCCCATGACTCTGTAGTTAGGATATAGCGGGTTGGATAATTGATGGATGGATAGAACTGAACTCTGAATGAACGGACAGAGTGTTTTACAACAACAAAGGATGATAGCTAATAACTTACCTGATCATTGGTAAAACAAAAATTGCAGTTGAAATAAAAGGTAATATCTGAGTAGGAGGAGAAACCAACATCCTAAAGTGGATCATGCAGACAGTGGTGCACATGAGCACAAATGTCTCACAGCAAATCAGCCAAACTTCAAAGGCACAGAAGCAACTGAAAACATACAGACAAGAATGATTTGTCCACATTTTATTTGTTCCCTGCCTGTTGAGGGTATATTTATAAGCTGTGTGTCATGACTCCTGCAGCTTGTGCAGCTTAGGTTTTAGGCCAACAAACTAATTTTTGAAAGTTATAGTAATGCCTTTAGAAGATTTTTTTTTCCTTTAATTTCTATTATGTACATTAGTACATATTTTTTAAATATTATGATGTGCAGTTTGTGTTTATTTTTATTGCCATGTGTTCCATTTTCTTTACAATTGTAATTATTTTGTTGTTTGATTTATATAATCCGTTTTTCACAAAACTCAAATGAAGGATTTGTGTTTATTAAATTTTCCCTTTTGACCTTATTAATTTGGATTTTGCACTAAAGTAATGGTAATAAATTTTACCATGTCAAGACTCGAGGGAGGGTGAGTTGGAGGGCCCCATGTAGTGTTTTCCCTAGGGCCTCCAGAGTCCCTGGAATCTTCTCTGGATTATACATATATTGCACATTAAAAAAAAAAACAATATTTAAACTTGACTAACGATTCATACAAATGAAAGCTGTTTATCTCGTGATTTAAGACTTTATATATTTATTAAAGCTGAATTTATGTAGAATAATAACAGCGGTTGGGATGAAGGAGCATTTGAACTGGTTGTTTTTTATCCTTGAAACCTTGAACAACAACAACAACAACATTTATTTATATAGCACATTTTCATACAAACAGTAGCTCAAAGTGCTTTACATATTAAAGAATAGAAAAATGAAAGACATAATTATAAAAAATAAATCAACATTAACATCGAATAAGAGTAAGGTTCAATGGCCAGGGGACAGAAAAAAAAAAACTCCAGACGGCTGGAGAAAAATAAAATCTGTAGGGATTCCAGACCATGATACCGCCCAGTCCCCTCTGGGCATTCTACCTAACATAAATGAAACAGTCCTCTTTGGATTTAGGATTCTCACGGAAGGGCTTGATGATGATGATGGTCACGTAGACTTCTTCCTTTTAATCCACATCATTGTTGGAGCATCATGAAGCTTTGAGTAGGTGGAGGTGGCGCAGGCCACCACCACAAAGAAACCGGAAAAAGAAACAGAAAAGAGAGTAGGGGTCAGTACCGATTTTAGAGCCATCATGAATAGTTGTTATGATGAATTGAACATACAGAGTATCAGGATTAAGTTAAATTACGATTAAAATGAAGTTATAAAAAGGCCATGTTAAAGTAATGTGTTTTCAGCAGTGTTTTAAAGTGCTCTAATGTATCAGCCTGGCGAATTCCTATTGGCAGGCTATTCCAGATTTTAGGTGCATAACAGCAGAAGGCCGCCTCACCACTTCTTTTAAGTTTTGTTCTTGGAATTCTAAGGAGACACTCATTTGAGGATCTGAGGTTACGATTTGGAATATAAGGTGTCAGACATTCCGATATATAAGATGGGGCGAGATTATTTAAGGCTTTATAAACCATAAGCAGAATTTTAAAGTCAATTTTGAATGACACAGGTAACCAGTGTAGTGACGCTAAGACTGGTGTGATGTGTTCTGATTTTCTTTTCCTAGTTAGGATTCTAGCAGCTGCATTCTGCACTAGTTGCAAATGATTTATATCTTTTTTGGGTAGTCCTGAGAGGAGTGCATTACAGTAATCTAGTCGACTGAAAACAAACGCGTGAACTAATTTCTCAGCATCTTTCAGTGATATAAGAGCTCTAACTTTACTTATGTTTCTTAAGTGAAAAATGCTGTCCTAATGATCTGATTAATATGTGATTTAAAATTCAGATTACAGTCAACAATCACCCCTAAGCTTTTTACCTCCGTCTTGACTTTTAATCCTAATGTATCCAGTTTATTTCTAATAGCCTCATTGTATCCATTATTGCTGATCACTAAAATTTCAGTTTCTCTTTATTTAACTTGAGAAAATTACTATTCATCCATTCTGAGATACTAGTCAGACATTGTGTTAGTGAATCAATAGAATCGGGTCATCAGGTGCTATTGATAAGTACAGCTGTGTGTCATCAGCATAGCTGTGGTAGCTCACGTTGTGCCCTGAGATAATCTGACCTAACGGAAGCATGTAGATTGAGAATAACAGCGGACCCAGGATAGAGCCTTGTGGAACACCATATTGGATATCATGTGTCTTCGAGTTGTAATTCCCACAACTAACAAAATATTTTCTCCCTGTCAGGTAGGATTCAAACCAATTTAAGACACTGCCAGAGAGGCCCACCCATTGACTAAGGCGATTTCTAAGAATGTTGTGATCAATGGTGTCAAATGCAGCACTCAGATCTAAGAGGATGAGAACAGATAAATGGCCTCTGTCTGCATTTACCCGCAAGTCATTTACTACTTTAACGAGTGCAGTTTCTGTGCTGTGATTTGTTCTAAAACCTGACTGAAATTTATCAAGAATAGCATGTTTATTTAGGTGGTCATTTAACTGCATAATGACTGCCTTCTCTAGAACTTTACTTAAGAAGGGCAGGTTAGAGATGGGTCTAAAATTTTCAAGAGCCGAGGGGTCAAGATTATGTTTCTTAAGTAGGGGTTTAACTACAGCAGTCTTAAGACAGTCTGGGAAGACCCCAGTATCTAGTGACGAATTTACTATGTCAAGAACATTATCAATTAGCACGCCTGATACTTCTTTGAAAAACCTTGTTGGTATCGGGTCAAGGACGCAGGTGGAGGGTTTTAATTGAGATATTATTTTTTGTAAATCAGGTAAATCTATGCTAGTGAAAGAGTTTAATTTGTTTATAACAGGATGTTGGGGTTTAGGGGGATCCTTAGTGTTGGGGAGATATACTATGTTATTTCTAATATCATTAATTTTTTGATTGAAAAATACAGCGACAGCCTCACAGGTTTCACTGGAAGCACTTAGGAAGCATTCCTTTGAGCTACCTGGGTTTAGTAGGTGATCAATTGTTGAAAATAAGACTCTAGGATTACTAGCATTGTTATTTATAATCTTGGAGAAATAGCAGCGCCTCTCAAGACGGACAGTGTGATTGTATTCTGTACACCATTCTGTGAACCTGTGACCTGATGGCAACAAGTGAAATTGAGAATGTAGTAGGTGAGGCCTGTCTGACAGACTACACTGTTTTCTGTCAGACTTCACTGTTTAGACTGTTTTACTGCACTATTTTGCAATTTGATTTATTCTGTTTTTGTTGGTGACATTAGATAAACCAGGCCAGCAGGACACAAGTAAAGATAAGACTCAATACAAGATTTTTAAATGAATGATATAATGGTAGGACTCACACTAAAAAGACTCAACTCCTGTTCACCTTTTGCAGGCAGCTTCTGTATTTTCATTAAAATTTATTTTTGAGTCTATGATTGTCCCGAGATTTTGTGAGTGAAAAGTGTTTCTTCTCAAAATGATTATTAGCTCCTTAGTTTGTGTAATCTTTAGGTATAGAAAAGATTCACTACTCTGGTAAGCAAAATTATCTACCACTGAACCATGATTGATTTAATTATCATTAATCAGGCTTACAATCAATGAGTTGTCAACAAATTTTAATGTGAGCCTGTTTTTATGAAGTTATGAGGGGAGCCAGTAGATAAGGACGTCCTGTTAAACACATATCCATTTACTTTAATTGTTTGAGTCCTGTCTGTTAAAAAAGTTAATCAGCCACCCAACCAGTGCTAGTAACTAGCAAATTAGAACATAAGAATAATCTAGGCGAGCCCGACAAAGCTTGCCAGTCCTATCCACTTAATTACTCTAAATAACATCAAGTGTAGTTTTGAATGTCCAATAAAGTCTTACAGTCTACCATGCTACTTGGTTGCTTATTCCAAGTGTCTAATATTCTCTGTGTAAAGAAAAACTTCTTAATGTTTGTGCAAAATTTACCCTTAACAAGTTTCCAACTGTGTCCCCGTGTTCTTGATGATCTAATTTTAAAATAAAGGTCTCAATCCACTATACTAAATTCCCTTCGTAATTTTAAACATTTTAATCTTGTCATTTCTTAATCTTCTTTTGCTTAAACTGAAAAGGCTCAGCTCTTTTAATCTTTGTTCATAATTCATGCCCTGTAGCCCTGGAATCAGCTTATTCACTTTATCTGGACCTTTTCTAACACTGCTATGTCCTTTTTGTAGCCTGGAGACCAAAACTGTACGCATTACTCCAGCTGAGGCCTCACCAGTGCATTATAAAGTTTGAGCATAACCTCCTTGGACTTTTACTCTGCACATCGTGCTATATAACCTAACATTCTGTTTGCCTTCTTAATGGCTTCTAAACACTGTTGGGAAGTTGATAGCGTAGAGTGTACAGCATAATGTTTTTCCTTAATTATTATAGAACCTCTGTGACTCCTAAATCCGTCTCATAAGTTGTACTCTCAATTTGCAGACCGGCCATTGTGTATTTAAACCTAACATTTTTACTTCCTATGTGTAATGCTTTACATTTTCTGACATTAAAATTCATCTGCCACAAATCTGCCCAAGCCTGTATGTTGTCCAAGTCCTTCTGTAATGATTTAACGGATTCCAAATTATCTGTCAGTCCACCTATCTTGGTATCATCTGCAAATTTAACCAGCTTGTTATTTTTATTCCTGTCTAAATCATTTATATATATATTAAAAATAGCAGCAGCCCTAGCACTGAACCCTGTGGAACACCACTCTTCACATCAGCCAATTCTGATGAGGTTCCTCACACCATCACCCTCTGCTTCTTGTATCTAAGCCAATTCTGCACTCATCAACTCAAAATATCCAGACTTCTCGATTGGTCCATACTCAATCCTGATTGTTGTTTGTCATACCTAAGAAACAAAATTTTGTCTTTGCAGAATTCATATTTCTCTAATTTCACAAAGTAATGTTTTTTCCTTAAATTATGATAGAACCTCTTTCACATTTTTAATATTGGAGTTTTGAGTATTCTTAGAAAAAATAAGATTTTCAATAATACAGACTAATACATAAACACACAAAACATCATGAAAAAGTAATTGATGAAGTATGTCCCTGTATTTGTAATGGTTGTGGATATGCTGAATGTAGTTTTCCATTCATCCCCTTCGTGGATTCTAATGAAATTATAGATACGTTGGAAATCTCTTGCTTTTGAGGACTGTAGGACTGTTAGAAAGTATGATTAAACCATTTTGTAAATTTTCTGTAATGTTTTATTCCATAGCTTCTGTTTCAGGTCAAGATAACATAGATTGTTTTCCCTTTGGGAGAGGGACATCAGATAACAAATCAATGGGACAGTCATATTTTTGAGGCAGAACTAGTACTAAAGATTTGTCTTTACTAAGCACATCCACAAACTTGTGATATTCTGATGATAGAACATTAATAGTGTTGTGAAAATCAGGGTTAAGGGAACTGTTTCAAATTTTTTTTTTGTTTACAAAACTTGCTCCAATGAGTAGTAAGTATATCTTTGTTGACAGTCAATAATAGGATTATGTCATTGGAGCCAGGAAAACCTAAAATCAATTGAAACTTGATCACAAAGCATAGAATATTATCTTGATGTAAACATCCTATTTGTCTCTGAAAAGGGAGTGTTGCATACTCCAAAAGGCCAGTTGCCCAGGGGTTTTACATCAATCGATAAATTTTTTAGTATTATATTTAGAAGGGGTTAACTTGTTAGTTTGTGTAAGAAAGAAATACTAATCACTCCTTTGAACTACTGCAGGTATATGAATTAGCCTTTTAAAAAGAGCTTCATAATCTAAAATAGCGTTCCCAATACAAACTGAAGGTGATTGTTCAACATGTTTACTGTATAATCCTCCCAGCTCCAACCTAATGTTTCATTGTTATGTTTATTTAGAGGTCTAACTTCATGTTTTTTCTTTAATCTAATGGTTTCCCCTTTAATTTCAGCATTTCTGTGGCCATGTGCACAATTTCGTCATATACATTTAAATAAGGGATTGAGGAAAGTTCACAAGTTCGTTGCTTTTGATCCAGTTGCTCTGCATCTGTTAAATCAATAGTTTGATGTAAATTTTTCATTTTGGTCCCATTTTTTGATGCTCCATGATTCTGTTATGCCAATGATAGGGAAAAGGCAGTTTATTTTTTTACAGGGACTAGAAGGTGAAACGTATGGAAGCATATTAGGACCACGGTGAAGAAAAAAAAATCTAAATGTTGAGATTAAAGTCGACATGTTGACTTCATTCTTGACATTTCCACTTTATTCTCAACATTTACGTCAAGATTAAAGTTGACATGTTGACTTTATTCTCAACATTTCCACTTTATTCTCACCATTTATGTCGAGATTAAAGTCGACATTTCCACATTATTCTAGTAGTTTATTTTGTCAGTAGAATGTCGCAAACTAAACTTCATCTTAAAATGAATGTTTAATTTACTAGATTGTAATAAGTGGAGACCAGAGACGTGGAAAGGAAAGGTTTGGGGCAGCCACCCGCTTATTACGGTTTCCGCTGCAAAAGTCTTTGAGGCATTGTTAACAGTTGTTTACACAACAGAGTCCAAAACAGAACTGCCTGCCTAAGCAAAGGCAGTGAGCTTTATAGCACAGAGGGCGGAAATGATGTCGCCCTCTGGGCGGAACTGGAAGTGACATCATCCTTGGGGCCGGAACCGAAGTGACCTCATTCTTGGGGCCGGAACCGAAGTGATGTGTCCTTCCTGGAAATGGCGGCTCCTGGTGGGATTTCCGGTAAGACCTGCAGAGAACTCAGAAAGAGCGCCAGTGCACCCCCCCTGGGCAGATGTATAAACAGTATTTCCTAAGCCCTTCAGCTGCTTCCCATGCACACGCAGGTGACAAGACTCCCCTCAGCCCAGACCCGCCGGGTCGGGCGACCTGCACCGAGAGGTCGTGGGCCCGGAGAGGGCATCGGCGCTGGCATGAAGAGACCCCTGTCGATGAACGAGCGATACTTGTACTGCTGCAGGTCAAGAAACCACCTCGTGACCCGTGGATTCACTCCCTGTGAAGGGCCATCCACTTCAGAGGTGCATGATCCGTCACCAGAGTGAACACGCCACCCAAGAGGTAGTACCGCAGCTGAGTTACCGCCCATTTGATCGCCAGAGCCTCTTTCTCCACCGCCGCACCTGGTCTCCCCTGTCCAACAGTTTCCGCTCAGGTACATAACGGGTGTTCAACACCGCCGACGCTTTGGCTCAACACGCACCCAAGCCTGTGTCCAAGCGTCCGCCTGGAGGATAAAAGGGAGAGAGAAGTTAGGGGAGATCAAGATAGGTGCTGAAGTCAGAGCCCTTTTAAGTCACTGAATGCAGCCCCGCTTTATCAGACCATACCACCGTATTAGGAGCTCTTTTCTTTGTCAAGTCGGTCAAGGGCGCCGCTCTCGAGAAGCGAGGCACAAACCGGCGGTAGTACCCGCCAAACCGAAAGGATTGGACTTGCCGCTTGGTTTGGACGGGCCAGGCCATTATGGCTTGCAACTTGGAACACTGTGGCCTCACAGTACCCCGCCCACTAGGTAGCCCAAATATTTGGCTTCCTCAATCCAAAGAAACATTTCTTGGGGTTGATTCGAGCCCGCCTCTCCCAGTGTCCGTAATACTGCTGTGACCTGCTGTATGTGTTCCTTCCAGGTGCTGGAATAGATGACACGCCATCCAGATAGGCAGCACAGAACGAAGTTATGGGGCCGGAGCACTTTGTCCACCAGACGCTGAAAAGTCGCAGGGCCTGTAACCCAATGGAAGGACACGATACTGCCAGTGTCCGCTAGGAGTGCTAAACGCGTTTTTCCTTCGGACTCGCTAAAGGAACCTGCCAGTACCCCTTTGTCATGTCAAGTGTAGTCAAGAATTTGGCTGGTCCCAGTCTCGAGGAGGTCATCCACGCGAGGCATGGGATAAGCATCAATCTGGAAACTTGGTTGCCGACGGAAGTCATTGCAAAACCTCCAACTGCCGCCAGGCTTAGCAATCAAGACGATGGGACTGGACCAGGGACTACTACTTTCCTCGACATACTCCTAGTGCCAGCATTCGCTTGATTTCCAGTTCCACTTCTACTTTCTTTGCCTCCGGAGTCTGTAGGGTCGCCACGGACGATCACCCCGGTCAGTCAATATGTCATGCAATCAGAGAGGTCCGACCGGTTTTCACTTACCACCTCTGGGACAGAGCGGATAGCTGCTTCGAGCTCTTGTTTCTGCCTGGGGATAGCTGCTCTCAAATTAAGGGAACTTACTTCAGCAAGAGAGAGCAGGGCTGTCCGGAGGAGGGATCGACCCTCTCCTTCCACGGTTTCAGCAGGTTTACATGATATATTCGCCAGCTGGTCGGCATTGGGCTGTTTCACCAAATAGTCAACCAATCCCTTCCTTTCCTTAATTTCAGAGGGGCCTAGCCAATGGGCAGCAGTTTAGAGTGAGAAGTTGGTACCAATACCATGACGCGCGATCCCCGTTGGAACTCCCGGAGAGTCGTACACGGTCATAAAGGCGGCCTGTGCTGATTGCGCCTCCTCTATATGACTTTTAGAATCGGTCTTATTGCATCAAATCTACGCGCAATTGGGCTATATATTCCAAAATATTAGTGGAGGGCTGTGCCTCCCCTTCCCAGCCCTCTTTAAAATATCCAATAAACCCCGGGGTTGTCTTCCGTACAGTAATTCAAATGGAGAGAACCCCGTAGAGGCTTGAGGAACTTCCCGATATGCAAAGAGGACAAGGGGGAGGAGTTGGTCCCAATCCTCCCATCCTTGCTGACTACCTTACGTAGCATTTGCTTGAGAGTTTGATTAAATCTCTCCACTAGGCCATCGGTTTGAGGATGATACACCGAGGTCTTTAAATGCTTTATTTTCAGTAACTTGGCAGTCTCCTTGAACGCTTCCGAGGTAAAAGGCGCTCCTTGGTCCGTCAGGACTTCTAGGAATGCCTACCGCAAAAGACTCCTACTAGTTCCCGCAATATTTTTGTGGTAGCCGAAAGCAACGGAACGGCTTCAGGGAATCGGGTAGCATAATCCACGAGGACGAGTATATATTTATATCCTCGGCTGAGGGTTCTAGGGTCCTACTATGTCAACCCCAATCCTATCAAAGGGAACGCCAATAAGGGGAAGGGGAACCAGAGGAGCACGGTCCTCCTAGGAATTTGCCGCAGTTGACATTCCGACAGGAAACGCAAAAGCGCTAACCTCCTCATTAATCCCCGCCAGAAAAACGGAGCTTAATTCGCTCTAATGTTTTATCGGACCCGAGATGGCCTCCAAGAAGGTGGGAGTGTGCTAACTCGCAAACCTGCCGCCGTAGGTCCGCTGGATTAGCAACAACTTCCGACCTTCCCTCATGTTCAGCGACCCGATACAACAAATCATTATCAACGACAAAGTGAGGTCCCTGTGGCATGGGCAAATGCGCGCTGGCCGCTAACGAGAACCACTGCATTCTTTATGTGTTTCAGAGAGTCGCCATTCCACTGTTCTCTTGAAAGAAGCCGCGCCGCTCTAAACTGAAAGTGCAACTCAGAGAGCGGGTCCGTCTGACCTCAAGGGGCGGAGATTCCTCCTCGCTGCCGGGCGCTTAGTGGATGACGAGTAGCCCGCGACGGTCCGGGAGTGTCTTCGCACTCTCTTGGCCTACCGCCCCACTCCCTGTCGGCTGATTACACGGTGTGGAAGCAACTTGAGATGAATCGTTGTCATCTATAACGAGGCCATAAGTTTTTCGGGAATGCTTTCTAAACTACCGCTACTATCAGACCAGTCTCGCCCGAGGATTACGGAAACGGAGGATCCGGATGCACCGCCACGGTAAGCTGTCAAGGGTTCCTCCGAGACATACGTAACACCGGGCGGTATTGTATGTGCGGATATCTCCGTATACATTTTAGACTGGTCTTCTTTTAATCCACTGTTGCGTAGAATAAAACGGCGAGCAACGACAGACACGCTACTGCCGGAATCAACAGCGCTGTTATCTTATGTCCATTAATAAGAAGCTCCCCGTATGTTTATCCGCCAGGGATTGCTAAGGGCACACAAACAACCCCGCCATTGTCCCCTACGGTCCGCCTTTGTTCCTCGACAGGTCGCAAGCCAGACGGCCCGCGACTTCGAACAAGCTCTGGAATGCGTGGAAGGGACTGCTTTAGTGGGACATAGCTCCCGGTAGTCCACAGAGCGCTGTTCTGCCCTCCCAGGTTTCACAGCCGCCTCTGGGTTTGCAAGAGCTGCAGCAGCTCGTCCATAGAATGGAATTCGCCCCAGGCCGGCTGGGCAAATTCCTGGGTAGTCTTTTAGCAGCAGAAAACAGGCCACTTGCTGCACTATTTGTAAGGGGTTAACTCAATGGCCGTAGCCACTCACCCACCTGTTGCCAGAGAGCCATAGCCTGCTCTGACAGCCCTTGCTTGGGTTAAACTCCCAGTTTATGATTTCCTTCACCTGCCGCCTGGGGACAACCCATCGCTAACTGGGACCTTGGTCCCGATGGGCAGCTCGGCTTTCCTGCCAAGGAGAGCATACTGAGCCACTCGTGTGTTCCCCAGAAGCCAGCCCACGCCTGTGGGTCCCCACCTCTCCACGAGATGGGTGGTCCCCACCGGTTATGCTCATGGAGCAGAGCCTGCACCGCCCTTCCTGACCCTCTGGCGCACTCCCGCCCTGAAACTCGCCCCGTACTCACCCACCTGGTTCCTGATAGTTCGTGTCCCGGTTCATCGGGACACCATCCTGCCGACTACGCCACTGTAATAAGTGGAGACCAGAGACGGAAAGGTTTGGGGCAGCCACCCGCTTATTACGGTTTCCGCTGCAAAAGTCTTTGAGGCATTGTTAACAGTTGTTTACACAACAGAGTCCAAAACAGAACTGCCTGCCTAAGCAAAGGCAGTGAGCTTTATAGCACAGAGGGCGGAAATGATGTCGCCCTCTGGGCCGGAACTGGAAGTGACATCATCCTTGGGGCCGGAACCGAAGTGACCTCATTCTTGGGGCCGGAACCGAAGTGATGTGTCCTTCCTGGAAATGGCGGCTCCTGGTGGGATTTCCGGTAAGACCTGCAGAGAACTCAGAAAGAGCGCCAGTGCACCCCCCTGGGCAGATGTATAAACAGTATTTCCTAAGCCCTTCAGCTGCTTCCCATGCACACGGTGTGACACATACTGCATCTGTGTTGTTAGTCATTAGCACTAAAACATAAGTAACATGATAGTTATAATTTGATACTAACCCTCACCTATTCTGTTTCTCTTCTCGGTACTCAAATGTGGCACTTGGTGCCATGGCCCACCTGCCAAGTTGTTGTGCCTGCTTATGGTAAAGTCATCCCTGATGGAGGATCGCTGGAATCATGGGAAAGAGAGGTCCTTTCATCGGATTGGCTGGCCCAGCACTGTTTCAGCTGTGGAATGGCCAAATGGGGGAGGCAGCTTGATGGATGAGGTCTCCAGGATTATAAACAAATCCAAATCATATTATGTGATGTCATCCATTGTTAAATTCAGCTACACGTCTAAAATTATTATTTTTAAACTGTATTGAGGTTTTGTTTTGTTCTGTTCTGTGTATTGTATTGTATTGACCCCTTCTTTTTGACACCCACTGCACGCCCAGCCTACCTGGAAAGGGGTCTCTCCTTAAACTGCCTTTCCCGAGGTCTCTTCCATTTTTTCCCTACTGGATTTTTTTTGGGAGTTTTTCCTTGTCTTCTTGGAGAGTCAAGGCTGGGGGGCTGTCAAGAGGCAGGGCCTGTTAAAGCCCTTTGCGGCACTCCATTTGTGATTTTGGGCTATACAAAAATAAATTGTATTGTATTGTATTGTACAGCCACGCCACCGTGCCTCCTGCCACCCATGTTTAATACATGCTTTAATGCATTTCATCGTGAAAAAGATATCAAGTATTTATCTTAGTATTTTGAATGTTCATAGAGCAGGAATATCATGAAGTCAATGTGCGGCGATCGCTGCTGGCACCTCTCAGTGCAGGAGGAAGTCAGTTTAAGAAGCTCGTAGAGATTAACAACTGGGTCGGGGAAAACTTAATATAAAGCATTTAATGTGCTACATTAATTTATGATGGGGTTTGAGAAAATGTAGTAAATTAAACATTCATTTTAAGATGTATAGTTTGTGACATTCTACTGACAAAATAAACTACTAGAATAAAGTGGAAATGTTGAGAATAAAGTCAACATGTTGACTTTAATCTCGACATTTAGATTTTCTTTTTCTTCACTGTGTCCGTATTTTTTTTCACCGTGGCTCTAATACGCTTCCATAGGTAACGTAACCAAGAGTTGAGCTTAATTTAAAAATCAAAAATTTCTCATATCTTTTAACAAACCAAAAATGTTAACCACAAAATCATAATAAAATAACAAAGCAAAGTTTTTGGTTTTTTTTCTGCGGATAGAATTACAAGCACGGGCGGCACGGTGGCGCAGTGGTAGCGCTGCTGCCTCGCAGTTAGGAGACCGGGTTCACTTCCGGTCCTCACTGTGGAGTTTGCATGTTCTCCCCGTGTCTGCGTGGGTTTCCTCCGGGCACTCGGTTTCCTCCCACAATCCAAAGACATGCAGGTTAGGTGGATTGGCGATTCTAAATTGGCCTTGGTGTGTGGGTGTGTTTGTGTGTGTCCTGCGGTGGGTTGGCACCCTGCCCAGGATTGGTTCCCGCCCTGTGTTGGCTGGGATTGGCTCCAGCAGACCCCCGTGACCCTGTATTTGGATTCAGCGGGTTAGAAAATGGATGGATGGATGGATAGAATTACAAGCACACAACAAATGAACAGAGATTTTTTTTTTTTTTGATCTGATCTCAGCTAACTCAGCAATCCTTGGGACTGACTGACTTTTATGCAGTCATATCAATTACATCACACGTTGCACATCCCAAGCTGGTTTCCATGTTGACCAGCTCACAAAATGTTGGGACAAATAACAAAAACAAAATGGAGTACGGTGTGAATTGACAAGCCAATGTTTTTTTGTGAGATCCGCAGTTTGCGTTCATGATATGGACAGTTTTTTAGCCATTGTTAATCATGGAGTTCTGTAGATGTATTTCTATTTTCAGAGATTACTGTATACTGTAAGACAAAATCAAAGCTGGAAGGACAAAGCAAATAGCTTTCATTAGAAGAAGCTTGGTTATTGACGCTGTAAACTGCAATGACACATTGCATACCACTGATGTCTCTTAGCTTCAGTCTAACAACTGCGATACATAGTACCATTCACATCAGTGGTGGTAAGAGTACAACACCATGGTCCGTGTTTCCCTAATTTTTGAGATTAATGAATTATTTGTTTAGTAATTTTAAGTCAATTTATCCAGTTTAGCTTTGAAGACATTTCATATAGCCAACACTTTTTCCTAGATATTTTACATCTCTCAGCTCTCATATGAGAGCAAGAGGACACCACAATCTAACGGGATCAGCTCTTTTGACAGAAAAAGCAATGAAAAACATGGAGGTTTCAGAGTTACCCTAAAGTTAAACCCTAATCAACCATCACTAAATAGTGTTTTCCTTGCTTATTTGAAGTCCCTGTCAAATAAATTGGATGAGCTGGAACTTTGGATTACTTCAAAGAAAAAAAACATCTTGGATTGCAACATCATGTTTTTTAGGAAATATGGTTTAATAGGAGAATTTCCAAAAGTGTATTTGAACTAGAGGGCTGAGGTATCTTCAGAGCAGACAGGAAGGTAGAGGACTCTGGTAAGACTATAGGTTGGGAGGCTGTGCATCTGCATAAACAAAACTTGTTGCATGAACACTGCTGTGAATGAGATTCGCTGTTTATGAATCTAGAGTACCTGATACTTAAATTCAGGCAATTAGTCATTAATATTTGTTTAATATTGTCTTCACCATCAAATATATAGGACTTTTTCCTAATCAGAAGTTGTGGATAAACAATAAGGCTGCCTGTTGCTAAAGGATCGCAATGCTGCTTTTAGGCCTGGTGATGCAAAGCCCAATGGTGCATCCTGGGCTAACCAGAAGAAGGGCAATAGAAAAGTTAAATACAATCACAAACTGCAGATTGAGGAGCACTGTTGAACAATTCTGACCCCTGCAGCAAGTGCCAAGGTATTCAGGCTATCACAGACCATAAAGCTACTAACATATTGCTCCCAAACAGCCATGCATCACTCTCTGGAGATCTCAGTAATTGCTGTTCTCATTTTAGTTGGAACAACAATATACCATTTAGCTCTCCCATGATAACCAGCCTGTCATACTCTTCATCAGTGGTGTATGCTCTGTACTAAGTAGGGTGAGTGCATGCAAGTCTGCTGGTCCCGATGGCACCCGCAGTTGCATGTTCAGGACTTGTGCTAGACAGCTTGCTGAGGTCATTAGTGACATCTTCCATCTGTCTCATGCCAAAGGGTCTTTAGTGACATCTTCAATCTGTTTCATGCCAAAGGGTCTTTAGTGACATCTTTAATCTGTCTCATGACAAAGCAGTTGTCATCGCATGCCTCAAGGTTACAATCATCATGTCCATATGAAAATGATCTGTTGCAGTTGGGTAGAATTACTTCTGCCCTGTTTCAGCCTTTATGAAGTGCTTTGAGAGGCTGATCCTAATTCTCCACCTCAAATCCTGCTTACCCCATACATTAGTTTGCTGTCAGTTTACATACCATCGAAACAGGTTAACAAAAGAAGCAATCTCTCTGGTACTTCACCCTGATCCATCTAGACAACAACAATACCTATGTGAGATTGTTGTTTACCGTGTTTAGTTTGCTGTTCAATACAATTATCCTCTGTAAGATGGTCACTAAGCTTAATTGGCCTGGATTTACTACGTCCATTTGGAACTGGATTTTAAACTTTCTCATCAACTATTAGGTTAGGTAACTATACTTCTACTGTGACCTTCAATATTGGTGTTTCATGAGGCTGTTTGTTGAGCCTCCCAACTTTTCTCCCTTTTTACCTGTGACCAAGCCTGTACAGTTACAAAATTTCCAAAATTCCACATCTTCAGCCAACTTCATAGAACAATTCAGAAAATAGTATGACACATATGTAAATAATTCTACAGTCTCCATATGTTCATTTTAAAGGTTTTATCCATCCATTCATCCATTAACCAACCCGCTATATCCTAACTACAGGGTCACGGGGGTCTGCTGGAGCCAATACCAGCCAACACAGGGCCCAAGGTAGGAAACAAACCTCGGGCAGGGCGCCAGCCCACCGCAGTTTAAAGGTTTTAATAAAATTCAAAGTAAATAAAGTTCACACAAAAGTAAAGAGAAAAAAAATTACATTACAAAAAAGGTTCTTGTATAAGAATTTTAAGGTTTAGGTATCTTTTTATATTTCTTTAATTTCCTATCCTGTACTTACAGGACAAAGGTCAGATCATACCTTCATATGATCATATGTTCTTCCAACAGTCAGAAAACTGTATGTCATTGTTCTTATTTTTAAGCTAATCTAACAGTACATGCATCTAGCAGAGAAACTATTTTCTTAACTGGCAAAATATCATTCTGTTATTACAGAAATAGCTGATAAAATTCTATTACATGTTAGCTTACAGGGGGTAACAGATTATACCATTATCTAATTATTATATATTTATTTCAAACTTATATTTATTTCAAATTAAGCAAATACATAATGGGAATTTTAAAATTAACACTAACTTTTTAAGATTGTCTCTTACACCCATGATCAAGTTCACATATGACACATTATGAGTAGGGCTTATCAGGGACAATGATGAGTCTGCTTACAGAGACGAGGTTTAATACTTGGCAAAGCAGTGCTCTGACAAATACCTGGTTCTCAGTATCACAAGGACCAAGGAACTCATTGTGGACTACTGGAAATGCAAAGGTTGATGACACATGTGTACTTACATCGTTGGGGCCGTAGTTGACCATGTTGCCAGCTTTAGGTTCCTGGGTGTCCACATCTGCCAGGATCTCTCTTGATTCTGAAATCATCCCTAATGGTTAAGAAGGCACAGCAGTATCTGTATTTTCTAAGTATATTGAGTCCTCAGATTCTGGTCAGCATTTACCACTGTACCATCAAGAGCATTGTAACCAACTCTATGGCAGTGGTACAGTAGCTGCAGCTTCTCTGACTGGAAAGCCCTTCAGTGGCTTCTAAAAACTTACTAGTACATCATTTGCACCCTGCTACTTGCCATGGAGGAATTTTAGCACAAGTGGTCTCTGCAGAAACCATACCGGTATATCACCATTAAGGGTTTCTCCCATTCTGTGAATTGTTTATCATCCTACCTTCAGGGAGGATGGTCTGTGGGATCTGTGCAGAAATAGCTTATTCTCAGCAATTGTTAACCTGTTAAGCTCTGCTCTCCAACACTACACATCTCTGTGTCCCTTCATCCCATATCCCTTTCTGATATGTACTATATATGGGTTTTTCAGTACTAGTTCAAATCGCTTTTCTACTGTTTTTTATTGTCTACATTTATAGATTGTTCATGTTTATTTCTCATAACACATCTTTATTAGTACTTAACTTTGTATTTTAAGTTGTATTTCATTACCAGTATATATTCACGTTCATCTATGTTAATATTTATATCTTCCATTTAGCTTTCAATTTACTGATATTTACACTTTGGACTAGATGCAAAGCTGTCTTTCTTTGTCATGGTGCTTGTACTGTGTGCAATGACAATTAAGATGAATTTAATCTAAGTTTACAGTATTGGTTTTACTGTAGACACGCATATATGGAAATTATAGACACTCCATTTTCATTTTATTTCTACACCCCAGGTATGTGTAATTCTGAATCATTTCATCTTGAAAGCGATAACATGCTAAATACCTACAGAAAAGTGTTTTCTTCTGTAATATTTGTAATATTCTATCCAACACCTGCCCCATTGGGCTCCAAAGCATCCCTTACACTGCCTGTTGTTTACTTGAAAACGGTATTCACACAAATTGTTTTAAAAAGAGAACAGGTACACTTCTCTCAGAAAGAAATATTGCCAAGAATCTATGATAAAATATATTTTACAATTTGTTCTGTTTTCCTGTTATGTCATACTGTGCATTGCACAAGTATTAATTCCTCTCAGTGTTTGTCCTGTTTTGTTGCATTACAATATGGGGTTTAAAAAAAACATTTTTTGGATTTTATGTGATGGCTGCGGTGGGCTGGTGCCCTGCCTAGGGTTTGTTTCCTGCCTTGTGCCCTGTGTTGGCTGGGATTGGCCCCAGCAGACCCCCATGACCCTGTAGTTAGCATATAGTGGGTTGGATAATGGATGGATGGATGGATGTGATGGACTTAACAGTATAGTCCAAATTGTTAAAGTGGAATGAAAATAAAATACCTTGTATATAAGGAAAAATTCAAAAGTTGTGAGTGTATATTCATTAATCCCCTTTACTATGAAACCCTTAAATAAGATCTAGTCCAACCAGTTAACTTGAGAAGTCACATAATTAGTTCATTGGGTTCCACCTGTGTCCAATTAAAGTGTCATATGATCTGTCAAATGATGGCATCTTAATTTCTGATCATGTTTTTCAATATGTATTTTCTTCATTCATGGATCACTTTTATTCAATGTACCTATCCTGTTTCTGTGCTTTCTTTTTTACAGAGCCAGTCTCCCTGGCAAGTGGATCTATATTTTTTCTTTTCCTTTTCCCTTAAGATATTTGATTTCTGCTTTATTGCTGAGCGGCTGGTCTGCTTCCAACAAAACAAGCTTCATTGCTGCTTTTGCTTCTCATGATTTCTTGGTTGTCACTGGAGGTTGCATCACATCATCTAGGTGAGTAACTCCAGCAATGCTCCCCTCATAAAAAATTTATAACACTATATGGGCATCCAGACATGACAGTGGTAGAGGTTTTCTCTTATCACCTCACTGCATATTTGCTGTTCCTCATCATCTGAGTTCACTGGCCTTTTCTTTATTTGAATCCCTTGCTGTTCAAGTAAACTTCCATTCTCATAGTGATCTGTCCACCTCCTGGGGGAAGTACTGTATTTATTTAGATGGACATCACTTTCCTAATTCTCCAATCCTGTTATTACTTTTATAGAACTTCAACATCCATTTTGAACCTCCTAACTCATGTAGCTTCATCACTTTTCTCTCTTTCTTTTCCTTTTTCTTTTTTTACTCTCTATCTTCTCCTATTCACTAAGATATTCATCAATTCTTTCTCATTTTCACAAGCCGTCTGATGGCTCCTTTTACCATTTTCATTTCTCTATATATGTTAGACCACTTTCTGCTTCCTATTTGTTTTCAGTGCCCTCCCACCCTTACTACTCATTTTTTTTGCATGCTTTCCTTTCTGGTGCTTTGTCCAACTTTTTGTTCACTCCAAGTAGCAAAATGTATTCTTCCTTTTCTTTTTCTCTTGTGGAGTCCTTCCTCTCATCTCTCATTCAAACCACATCACTCCTTCCTTGTAATGTGCGAGAGAATAATTTAGAGGTAACAGTAGTTGCACATTGAAATATATATTCATTTGTTTTAAGAAATGTCATGAAGAAGAACTACTGAAATGGTTAAGTACACAAAAGACAAGTATGTACCAGAGGAAAACTGATGTCATATACAAAATGTACTCAGAGATCAGATGTCCTGTAAACAACAAGATTGGACATTGTTACATACACAGAAATTTCAAGGATAATAGTTAAACCTTAAGGTATAAGAACAACCACAGTATAATAAAAGTTGACTTTTATTTTCAATCAAGCGATCAACTTTATTTAAAGTGCAAAATCACCAAGCAGCATGGACCTAATACACTGTACAAATTAGAAGAATATATGGGACAAGATATAAAATAAGCCAAATAAAAACAGAAATTTTGCCGTAGGAAAATGCTTCTTGCCAACTGATTTTTTCTTAACTGAGGGAATGACCAAAAGACCAGCATTAAGAGAGCAAAGAGGACTTACCAGAGTGTATGGTGTAATTAGCTCAGCTAAGTAAGGCGGTGAAACTCCATACAAGGCCTTATCTCTCTATTATAAAAAAAAAATCCTGGAAAGGAAAAGCAGGGCAATGATACGTGATCTTCTCAGAAGTTCTTGGAAGATACTTAAAAGACCCGCAAGCTGCAAACAATATCAAATAACACTCAGTCGTGTAAAGGCACATAGCACACACAGATCCTGTGCTCTTAGCACATATAAGGACAATGCGTTCTAAATTAAACGTCAACAACTAAGCAAAGAAGAAAGAGCAGCGCGGAGAAAAGAGACCCAAAAGCGTTGGAGAGAAAAAAAGGCAGATTAAGAGATTATGAAAGCAGTGAAATTCAAAAGGCTCAGACAAACAATGGCACAATACACATGCAGAGAAAGGTAATGAATATGAAAGCAGTAAAATTCAAAAGTATTTTAGCATCCCTGCCAGGTTGAAGCCTTCTTTGTTTTAAGTAACTGTTAGGTCCGATTGAGGGAGGGCGGAGTACAGCACGGAAGACTGATAGCAGCGTGACAGCAGCAGAAAGACAGCAGATGATCCGACGGCACCTCTTTAGCATGCATCCAGCCGCACCCCCCCTTGACAACGCAAGCAGCATTATATGTTCTGAGAAGGAGATTTAACCACGCCCGGGGCCGGAAATAAAGGACAAGTATTGTTTTTACAACGTCACGCGAGCCAAGGCAGTGAGACATCATTTAAAACAAGTCCACAGACATCTAACCTAGCAGTTGTTGGATTGCTGTTGGCAGACACGCTTCATGTGCTCCCAGCTCTTAAAACAACGACAAGAGACAAGCAAAACACGCAGGTCGCTAGCAACAAAAAGCCTGCAGATGATCAGAATGCTTCTCCTTAGCGTGCGTTCAGCCAAACTAACCCTCACTCCCCCCACCCCACCCCCTTCACAACGTGAATGACAGAGATGCGAAGTGGCAAAAGGACAGCTGCTGTACAGGCTTTGAAATGATCAGGCAGCGAGATAAGCAGAACAGGCAGCGAGATAAGCAGAACAGGCAGCTCGCCAGCAGCAGAAAGACGGCAGATGATCCGACGGCATCTCTTTAGCGTGCGTTCAGCCGCACCCCCTTCACAATGCGAGCAGTTATACGTCCTGCGAGAAAGAGATGTAACCATGCCCGGGGCTGCAAATAAAGGACAAATATTGTTTTTACAAATGTTTTTAAAGTAAAAGTGAAAATAATGCATATGTAACAATTCCTATTAAAATAACAATCTCTTTAAATTGTATATCCGGTAAACCAAACCCGGGGGTGGGCGAGTGAAGCGAGCAGGGAGCACAGCCCCCTAGTATGTTAAAAGAAGAACTTTAAAATTCAGCTTTTGCTTGTATTGGTACCAAGTTAAGAGAAGCTGGAATGGGTGTTATATACTCAAATTTTTTGTTTTTGTCAAGATTCCAGCTGCAGCATTCTGAACAAGCTGAAGCCTTCTAGTACCACAAGTAGGAACACTGGAGAAAAGGGCATGTATTAATGTTTCAGCATCACACAGAGATAATTCTTGCAGTATTACTAAGATGAAAAAATGCTGTTTTGGTAATAGCCTTGATATGAGACTGGAGTGTGAGATGGTTATTGAAAAGATGGAAGAACTTTCACAGATAGACCAGCCAACAATATTAGCACTCAAGTTCTCACACAATTGTCCATATTTGGACAGTCTAACAAGCAATTCTGTTTTGTTAGCATTTAAGAGCAGAAAATTCATACTCATCCATTTTTTAATTTCTGACAGACATGCCTCTAAATTTAGCAGTTGGGAGGGGTCGTTTGGCTTTACATGTATATATAGCTGCATATTGTCAGCATAATAGTGCAAATTAACACCCTATTTAGAAATTATGTTACCAAGGGGACACATATAAAAAAGCAGAGGGCCAAGAACTGATTTCTGGGGTATACCAAACTTTACTTCAGAAAATTCATAGATTGTATTGTTGTAATTTACATGTTGAGTTCTATTTGAGAAACTAGGGGGCTTTCCCCCTGCTCGCTTCGCTCGCCAACCTCCTGGCCAGCGCTACACTCTAGCATCTTTGCGGTTCTGTCACTCGCATAGGGGGATGCAGATGTACAATTTAAACAGATTTTAATTTTCATTTGAAGTATTACATTTGCATCAACACAACGTATAGCTGCCTGTGATTGAATTTCGTTTCTTTCTCTCTATTAAATAAATTGACTTTTTCGATTGTTTGGCTCTGAGATTTATTAATTGTCTTTGCAAAAGCTATTCTAACAGGAAACTGTTAACATTTTAATACAAATGGCATATCAAGATCTCCTTTGTTGTCTAATGTTATTCCCTGAAGATGTACTACATTACCTTTCTTGGATACATCCTTCTTTCTACAGTAATTTGTGCGATAGAAAACTGGATGTTGTTAACGGTTGTAGATATTGTTCGTGATATTGTAGTTGTTGTTTTCATCTTCCTCATAATCACCACCAGCTGTTTCAGCATAGTCTATTGATATGCATTCAATCTTTTTGCTGTGTTATTGATCCACATTTTTGTCGTGATTTCATTTGACTTTCTCGTTTCTAGGTGCTAGGATTGCCTGTGTACTCATTTTTTCTGTTGATAACCCTTCGTGATGAAATTCTTCAGTAAGATTCGGACATAATATGTCTTCTTTAATTGGGAACTTAAAGTGAGGAAAACATTAAAATTTTTAAGAGCTGAGAGCGCAGGAAGTGTGTCTGACAAAAGCATTCACAAGACTGACAGGTGAGAGTACCGTGGTCTTGTTTGAAAATGGTTGATAGGAGGGCATGACTTGAAATAATCTCATGGTAATATTCTCATCTCGCGGGACTTGAAAAAATCTTTTCCAAAACGTCTCGCCTCCTAAAAAGTCTCTCGCAGGACTTGAAAAAATCTTTTCCAAAAAGTCTTGTCTCCTAAAAAGTCTTGTCGTGCCGAAAGATTTTTCTATATAGTAGAGAGATAAAAATGAAACCATGAAAGTACTGTCCCCTGGTTGCTAGTATACTTCTCCAAGCAGCTTAAAAGTATGCTATGGGCTATGTTGTCAAAGGCTGCACTTAAGTCAAGAAACAGCAACACTGACATCAAATTGAAATGGACAGTGATCAACAGATCATTAATTATTCTGGTCAGAGCAGTTTCTGCAGAATGACAGTACCAAAAGTTGGATTGAAATTTGTCAAAAAGAATAGGCATTAAATTGATCGGCGATGGCCCTTTCAAGTAATTTAGACATAAAAGAAAGCTTGGAAATTGTTCAATAATTATTCAAAATCTTTGGATATGCATTAGGTTTTTTAAGCAATGGCTTTGTAAAGTCAGTTTTAAATGCAGAGGGCACAAAGCCAATATAAAGCGACTTATTGATAATATTCAGACTAGGACCAATTAAAACAGTTACTTAAAAGGATTAGATGGTATTGTGCCTAACATGCAGGTTGTAGGTTTGGAAACAGTTATTAGGTTGGATAAAGCCTCAGGGAAAACTAATTCAAACTGTGAAATTTGCCTGTATTCATGAAAGTACTGGAGAGATCATAGCCATCATTCTGAGAGGAATGTAGACCACTGATTTTATCTCTAATCAGGTCAGTCTTATTTATGAAAAATCTCAGAAATTCATCAGCATTGAATAGAGAGCTATGTGCAGGAGCATTCTGTGTGAACTCGATAACCGTATCAAACAAAAAATGTGGATTATTTCTATTAATGTTATTAAAATTAGAGACATCCGCTGTGGTAGCAGCTGAAAGTAGGCATTTATAATTTTTAAAAGCTTCTACCCAGGCAAGATGTGTATCTGATGTGTAAACCAATGAGCCAACCAGACTAAAAAGTATACACTGATTGAAACTGTATGTAAGTTCATTTGTTTATAAAATGGACTTCTAGCCTTTGTTTTTTGATTATTCTGACCATGTTGTAACAGACCGCTGTGATGGATGCTCCCTCATTAGTACGTTTCTGCAAGAGTAATAAAGGACGCAGATCGACAAGCTTTTGTTCTAATCTGATTACTGACTAAAAAAAGTTTTTATCAGAATTGTCCTGCTAGAGGATAAGTTTCTTTCTTTAATTAATATATTTGATTTCTATCACAACTGGCACCCCTCTACTCTTCATTTTGCTTGCAGAAAACTGGATGCCACTGATGATGTTTGGTGGCAGATAGAAAATAAAAATAAGCCTGTCATGGGAAAACTGTGACAACCTTCTTACTTCCTTCTCATCTCTTCAGTCAGCAAAGAACTTTTTTTTTCCAAAACATCATTGAATCTTAAGAAAGGAACCCTTGCCGCTTCATGTCTGCCTTTCTCCTGAATCTTCCTTCTGCTTAGAGCATACCATCCCTGTCACCTGATGGCTGTTTTCCACTTTAAAATGACCAATATTTAAAACAGTTCAAGACTGACAAGCATCCTTTGACTTGTCACTAACTGTCTCTTGTCTTTCTTTCTGTCCCATAAAGGACTGTGAGATTTCTGACCTGCTCTATAACCACATTCCCACAATTTGTGTATTAGGCCTCATTCATTGACATCTCATTTAGTACATCTCTTCTCCATCAACTCATCACTGCACACAGGTACCTTTCCTGTCAATTTCAAGAAGCCCTTTACCAGCTTTCTTCCTATTGAGCATTGTAGTTCTGTCTCCATTCAGTCACACTTGAATACATAAGGTGCAGAACTCCACTTTATCATCATGTGAAAAGACAATTTCCACTCAGAGATTAACAAAGTATATCAAATCAAAATAAAAAAATCATCAACCCACAAGATTTTCTTCAATCTTTGGTCCACAAGTGCCATTCTACAGAGCCCGCTTTTTCAATAATGTGTTATTGGCTCTGCTTAAGCTGCTGCTCTCTCTGTCAGTTCTGGCATCCTACTCACCCTTTCATCAGCTTTCACTGCCATTAACCACTCCCTCCAGAAGCTTGTAATCATGGTGAACTCGTTCCTATCCTGTCATTCTTATTACTCATTCCACTTTTTATTTACCTAATTTTTACAAAATATCTCAATTTATAAGGTAATCAAACTACAATTATCTGCCACAATACTTGAATATTTTTCCACATAACTTTTTTTGTATGAAGGAAACCACTTAATATTTATTTGAAGTTTCCCCTAACCAGGCTACCCCTGTGTTCTTTTTGATGTGCTCAATTTAAAGTAACAGCTGCAATCCAAACATACTAATTGCCATCAGAATTCTGGACACTTAAATCATGTTTCCTTTTTACCCTCTGCTTAAACTGAAAAGATATTACACTTTTAATCTTTTTGCTTATAGCTCATACCCCATATCCCATAGTCCTGGAATCACACCAGTCTCTCATCTCTGGACTTTCTCTAGTGTTAATATGTTTTTTTGCAGTATAGAGAC
The DNA here is from genome assembly GCF_016835505.1 of Polypterus senegalus. Classification (NCBI taxonomy): domain Eukaryota; kingdom Metazoa; phylum Chordata; class Cladistia; order Polypteriformes; family Polypteridae; genus Polypterus; species Polypterus senegalus. The sequence goes on along the minus strand of NC_053159.1, from coordinate 64,766,418 downwards.
CAGAACTACACACAATATCCTACATAAGACCTCACTAATGTGTTGTATAGGTTTAGAATAACCTCCCTTTGATTTATATTCAGTCCACCTTGTTCTGTAACTAGCATTCTGTTAGCCTCCTTAACTACTTCATGCTTTGGATGTGGATGTGCTACTATGACTCCTTGGTCTTCCCCATAAGGTGTTCTTTCAAACTTAGAACCATTGTGCATTCAAGTCTAATATATTAACTTTCTATGTGCAATAATTTATATTAATTCATAATAACTTTCCTCTGCCCAAATCTGAAGTCTTCAAAGATCCATGTGTAATGATCCTGCTGACCCCAGGTTATCTGCCATTCCACCTAGTTTAGTATTATTTGCTATCTCCACCAGCTTGTTAGTTATTTTCTCAAGTGCATTTACATAAACTAAAAAAGGCCTAATTTGGAAAAGGTTCCTTTCACCATAACCAATTGTTTCTTCTTTGTCTTCTTTTTTTGTCTTATGGGTCACTTGGTCAGTTAAATGACACCTCCTTCTGGCCTGCTCAGAATTTCTGAGCTGGAGATTGGAAGGACTGTGGTCAGTTGCTTTCACTTAGCATTTTCTCAGTACTGTGAGGAGAAAAGGAGAGGACATGATTAGCACCAGTTCTCCGTCTCATACTGTATTACATACCTCAGACAAGCACTGAAGGTGATCTTCTGATACACATGTGTGACTGTACTTGACATGTATTGCTTCTTCTTTTCTTTAGTGATTCTTTCTATTGATTTGCCAACGACACACTTTAGCTTACTGACCGGTAGTTGTTATGCTTGTCCAATCACCTGTTTCTGATATTATAGGAATATACAGTGTCACACACGTGCGCATGGGAGGCAGCTAAAGGGCTTGAGTGAAGGCAGTTCGGAGGCATGCCGGGGTGTGGCAGAGTGCACTGACTCTTTTTCTCCCTTGCCTGTAGACCATTCCCGGGGGATTTCACCTGGATCTCCTGACATCACTTCCGGGACTGAGCCAATGGAAGTCGGCCACACCAGCTCCAGTCCCTCTGATGTCACCTCCGGCTACGAGCCAATGGTGGAAGACCACATGCCAGATCCATACGACCTCACTTCCTGTCTCCCCCTTTAAAACCTGCCCCTTTTCCTTTGTTTCCTCAGTCTTGTTTTGGACTCGGTTGTATGCACTTCAGTGCTCTGTATTTCAATAAGAAAAACGACTTTGCAGCCAGGATACCACAATATACGGGTGGCTGCCCCAACTCTTTATCTGTCCATGTCTCGTTCTTGTGACAACAGTTAGGTCCATAAATATTTGGACAGAGACAACTTTTTTATAATTTTGGTTCTGTACATTACCACAATGAATTTTAAATGAAACAACTCAGATGCAGTTGAAGTGCAGACTTTCAGCTTTAATTCAGTGGGTTGAACAAAAATATTGCATAAAAATGTGAGGCAACTAAAGCATTTTTTTAACACAATCCCTTCATTTCAGGGGCTCAAAAGTAATCGGACAATTGACTCAAAGGCTATTTCATGGGCAGGTGTGGGCAAGTCCTTCGTTATGTCATTATCAATTAAGCAGATAAAAGGCCTGGAGTTTATTTGAGGTGTGGTGCTTGCATGTGGAAGATTTTGCTGTAAACCGACAACATGCGGTCAAAGGAGCTCTCCATGCAGGAGAAAGAAGCCATCCTTAAGCTGCGAAAACAGAAAAAACTCATCCGAGAAATTGCTACTATATTATGAGTGGCAAAATCTACACTTTGGTTTGTCCTGAGAAAGAAAGCACTGGTGAACTCACCAACGCAAAAAGACCTGGAGCCTCATCTATTATGCAGTGCGTAGAATTCGCACTATAACATGGCGTAAGCACAAAAGCCGAAATGTGCTTACGCACAGAAAAATCCAGATGCAGGAATTTGTGCATACTCCAACTTCCACGTTCTTCCACTACATAAATCCCGGTCAGCGTGAAAAGTAACGCTCATGCACGCGCTTTATGTAACGCCCCAACTCCTCCCAGAATTACTCTTTGAATATGCAAATCAATATAAATCACCCTTAAGCTCAGCCTTCTGTGAAAAGACAATGGGAAAAGCACGGGGGAAAATATAAGAATTTCAGCGAATACCAAGTGGAGGCAAAGGAAAAACATACTATTTGTTTAATATCTATCTATCTATCTATCTATCTATCTATCTATCTATCTATCTATCTATCTATCTATCTATCTATCTATCTATCTATCTATCTATCTATCTATCTATCTATCTATCTATCTATCTAATAAAAAACCGTGGTATAATCAACAAAAGGAAGTTGATCGAGTGACATAGCGTGTTGGAGAAACTTGAAAGCTCACGTTCACAAACTCGCACAGTGCCGGAAATAAAAAAGAAGTCAACATATCAAAGTCGCCGTGAAAAGCCGAGTTGTAGCCCACTGTCTGAGTGTCATATGAAAGCTTATTAGAGTACAGAGAAAAAAAAGGCACACAGTGGGGAAAAAGCACGAAATGTCTACTTCAATCTCAAAATTTCCACTTTAATAATGTAGTTTATTTTGTCATTAAAGTAGAACATCATAAACTTCATCTTAAAATCGTTTAATTAACCAGTTTCTCAAATCACATCGTAATTAAAGTAGCACGTTAAATGCTTTGTTTTGTATGTGATCTTCTCTGTGCTGTATGTGTGTGAATCACTACTACTAAGATGTATATGTGATATTTTCATGATGATAGGAGTTAAAGCACATTATTAAACATGGGTTTCACGGCACAGTGATTGTGTGCGACCTTCGATGAAATAATTTATTGCAGCAGTACTCATGGGCGGCTCTAGGCTTATGGTGGCCCTGGGCAGAGGAAGAATCGGTGGCTCCTTCGCCCTCCAATGTCAATATGGTATCTTATGCACGGCAGATGGCCACGTCCGTTGCGGACACTGCATAGCCGCCTTGTGCTCATGACACAAGCGTTTAACTTTTGCCGAAATTTGTCGCTGTGTTTTTAGCTGTGTTGTTATTTTCTCTTTCTGTTTTATATTCAATACTAGCAAAATACCCGCGCTTCGCAGTGGAGAAGTAGTGTGTTAAAGAAGTTATGAAAAAGAAAAGGAAACATTTTAAAAATAACGTAACATAATTGTTTTGTCACTGTTATGAGTGTTATATATATATATATAGCAAAATACCCACGCTTCGCAGCGGTGAAGTACTGCATTAAAATTTTTATTAAGAACAAAATTAAACCTTTTTAAACTGAGGGAAAATATGCCAATAATTATTTGTTAAGGATCTGTTTGTATACCACCTTGTGAGTTCGGCCCTCCGGTTGTAATATGACCAAGCTGTGCGCTGAGCTTACTCTTGAGCATGCAACTTACAGTTGGCCATGTGAACAGTAATCTTGTTTCAGATCTCACAGCTTGGATTGCTGCTGTCATAATTGGTTTGAGTTTCATGGTTTGTTTCAAGTACGACAGTATTTGCAGGACTTGTGTTGAAGTGACATTCGGCATCTGTCAAGCGTTGTAAGCATACAACCGGTTTCATCGATAACTTCACATCCAGCTTTTGAGAGTTTAAACATTCATAAACATCAAAGTGTCCACTACTGAAATCGTCACATGTGAATCTAAGATGTTTAAGAGGCATTGTCGGTTGTCGAAAGGTGTAAAATATTTGGCCATTTCGGTACACTTGAAAGCGACAAACGAACAATTCAGCGGCATCCATCAACTCACATGCAGAACCATAGGTGAAGGGCTTAAACATTTCACTCTTCTAGTGCTCCTGTGTAGTATAATTATCTCCTGTACCGTCATCAGTTCACACCTTGAACCTGTCCCAGTCATTCAATACATAAGACACAATGTTCCTCCGGATATCAAGAGTGAGCCTGGTTTGGCCGTGCAATATGTAACAAAGAGAATGGAAAAGGTAGGTGCCATCTCCAGGCATGGAAACCACTCGGTATGTGACAGTTCTTTGATCGATGGTGATCACCTCGATAGACATGGTAATGGGGGTACGGTTGGAATGATAAAGGAAATGGGTACCTGAGCAATGTAAGTCTAAAATACCTACTCAATAACTATAATCGTAATAAATGAACAATAAAACAGCGGAGAAGCCCTGGATTAAATAAAAAGGCTGTAGTTATCAGTAGGGAGACGTGAATCCCGTGGCGAAGCAAGGAAGGGAATGTAGAGACCGGAGCGACGGACGGCCTTATATAGGCAGGCAGCCAACAATGTGGGAGGCGTTGGGATAGGGGACTCAACACCGCCTTACACGGTGACTGAGCTGCAGGCTATGGACGTATATATGTATGTAAGTAAGATTCAGTTAGCGTTGGGAACCCATGTACCAAATTTCTTGAAGATGGGCCCATAAGTAACAAAGACTGTTAAAAAGTTCAATATGGCGGCCAACAGTGGCATCATACCACCGAAATAAGTACGTACATTGGTTTCAGTTAGTGCAGGGAAGCCCTTGCCTACCAAATTTCGTGAAGATGGGGCCATAAATAAGAAAGTTCAACATGGCGGATGTTATTGACCGTTATGAAACCTGCTTAACTTTTGTAAGTAAGCTGTAAGGAATAAGCCTGCCAAATTTCAGCCTTCTACCTACACGGGAAGTTGGAGAATTAGTGACGTTGGAAAGTTCAATATGGCGGCCGACAGTGGCGTCATACCAACGAAATAAGTACGTACGTCGGTTTCCGTTAGTGCAGGGAAGCCGCCTACCAAATTTCGTGAAGATGGGGTCAGCCTTCTACCTACACGGGAAGTTGGAGAATTAATGGCGTTGGAAAGTTCAATATGGCGGCCGACAGTGGCGTCATACCATCGAAATAAGTATGTACATCGGTTTCGGTTAGCGCAGGGAAGCCACCTACCAACATTCGTGAAGATGGGGCCATAAATAAGAAAGTTCAACATGGCGGACTTGTTGACCGTTATCGACCTTTATGACCGTTATATGTAGAATTTCGAAATGAAACCTGCTTAACTTTTGTAAGTAAGCTGTAAGGAATAAGCCTGCCAAATTTCAGCCTTCTACCTACACGGGAAGTTGGAGAATTAGTGATGAGTGAGTGAGTGAGTCAGTGAGGGCTTTGCCTTTTATGAGTATAGATATATTGGCGTAGCCGCCCCTGCAGTCCTTGCTTTTCTTTCTCCAAGTAACCGATCGCCACACAATCAGCTCTGTAATAGACGTTAAGCCATCTGTAAGCTTAGAGCGTTGATTCTTCAATGCGTTTAAGGAACACTAAAATATCCTCGTAGTAAATGTTTAATTATTCTATCCTTCACGACAGTCCCAGTGAAGAATATAGATTATTTAAATGAAGTTAAAGTTTTATATGTATAATATAATACACATATTTTGCTGCATTTCATCTTAAAAATGATATCGTCATCATATGTAAATACGCGCTTTATAAAGTGGCTCAGGTTGTGTAATATTATAACTAGTGCAAGTTTACAGTGAGGTGATTGTACTTATAAGTACAAACAGTTCTACAAGGAGCACTTGATTGAGTGCGTTTAAAGTTCTTGGGATGAAACTGTTTCTGAACCGCGACGTCCGTACAGGAAAGGCTTTGAAACGTTTTGCCGTGGCTGAGGTAGCGTATGCTTGAAGCTGTATACCGATAATTCTCTTTCCGATCAGCTGCTGCTGTGATTCACACTCAGATACAGTGACATAAATACTCCGAGTGGTGCAGTGAGAGTAATATGGAAAAAGATGATCCGCTGTGGCAACCCCTAACGGGAGCAGCTGAAAGAAGAAGAAGAAGGTGCAGTGAGAGTAACAACGCTAAAGCAGTTATTGTATTTGAAATACTATCGCTATTCCCTGGACCATTATATTGTTCCAAGTTAATTACAATCAGATGAATTACACTAATAAACAATATGCGGTTAGTTTCAGTGTATTTATAAAGCCGCGTCAGTAAAATAAGGTGTAACCACACAGGAACAGTAGCATTGCTTTGACGCTGGGTGCCGCCAGTCTGCAAAACCGAGCGGAGAACTTGCGTACAACAAGGTATGAGGTACCATGGAAAAGTGCGTGGCTTTACGCCAAGTGTAGGTTTTATACATCGCGATTTGAACGTGGAAAAGTTCTTACGCAACATTTATGTGCGTACACACCGTTTATACATGAGGCCCCTGGACATCCACGGAAGACGACAGTGGTGGCTGATCACAGAATCATTTCTATGGTGAAGAGAAACCCCTTCACAACAGCCAACCAAATGGACAATACTCTCCAGGGGGTAGGCGTATCGACATCCAAGTCTACCATAAAGAGAAGACTGCTTGAAAGTAAATACAGAGGGTGCACTGCAACATGCAAGCCACTCATAAGCCTCAAGAATAGAAAGGCTAGATTGGACTTTACTAAGAACATCTAAAAAAGCCAGCACAGTTCTGGAGAAACATTCTTTGGACAGGTGAAACCAAAATCATCCTCTACCCGAATGATGTCAAGAGAAAAGTATGGAGAAGGCGTGGAACAGCTCTTTATCCAAAGCATACCACATCATCTGTAAAACACAGTGCAGGCAGTGTGATGGCTTGGGCGTGCATGGCTGCCAGTGGCACTGGGACACTAGTGTTTATTGATGATGTGACATAGGACAGAAGCAGCCGAATGAATTCTGATGTGTTCAGAGACATACTGTCTGCTCAAATCCAGCTAAATGCAGTCAAATTGATTGGGCGGCGTTTCATGATACAGATGGACAATGACTCAAAACATATAGCCAAAGCAACCCAGGAGTTTATTAAAGCAAAGAAGTGGAAAATTCTTGAACGGCCAAGTCAGTCACCTGATCTTAACCCAATTGAGCATGCATTTCACTTGTTGAAGACTAAACTTCGGACAGAAAGGCCCACAAACAAACAACAACTGAAAGCAGCTGCAGTAAATGCCTGGCAGAGCATTAAAAAGGAGGAAACCCAGCGTCTGGTGATGTCCATGAGTTCAAGACTTCAGGCTGTCATTCCCAGCAAAGGGTTTTCAACCAAGTATTAGAAATGAACATTTTATTTCCAGTTATTTAATTTGTCCAATTACTTTTGAGCCCCTGAAATAACGGGATTGTGTTAAAAAAATACTTTAGTTCCCTCACATTTTATGCAATCTTTTTGTTCAACCCACTGAATTAAAGCTGAAAGTCTGCACTTCAACTGCATCTGAGTTGTTTCATTTAAAATTCATTGTGGTAATGTACAGAACCAAAATTGGAAAAAAGTTGTCTCTGTCCGAATATTTATGGACCTAACTGTATTTGCTAACTTTGATTTTGTTAGCACTTCATTGTTTTCTAAAGGATACATGTTAATGGGTTATACTGTATACTGTGTTTATGTAATCACAAACGTCTTTGAGTTCTCTAGAATTAATGTTTTCTTGTCCTGGCAATTTGTTTGATTTAAAACTTTTTATTAGCAATTCTTCATATCTCTGCTACAGTGAGGTTATTGACTTCTTCATACATAAAATGTGAGAAAAATAATTCAGATAATTTACTGTTTCATTTTCTATATACTGTATTTCACTGTATTAAGCACATGCAAATCTGTTCCTCGGAGAGTCGCGATCAGGGCGGCTGATGGAACGGTCCTTACAGATGACACTGCAGTTGTGACCTGCTGGGCTGGCTACTTTGAGTAGCTGTTTAAAGCTGATCCTATGACTAGGATGTTGGATATCACTGGGTCCATGGTTCTTGAGGCTGATCCTCCAATTAGCTGCGAACCACACAGTCTCACTGAGATTGCACAGGTGGTGAACCAGCTGAGGCTAGGGAAGGCTGCAGGGATCTGTGTTAACCGGAGTGAACTTTTCCAGGCTAGTGGTAAGGCTGTCCTCCTGGCATTGCAAGCAATCTTTCCTTCCATTTGGGAGACAGGCATCATCCCAACTGACTGGAAAATGGGACTTGTCATCCCAATCTGGAAAGGGAAGGGTGATGTGGCACCTACAGGGTGATAACACTGCTGTCTGTGCCAGGTAAGGTCCTTCCTAGTGTCAGTAGTGTCAATATCCCAGAAGTTTCATTGACTTAATGCTATACTCTGACTTAAAAAGTCCATCCATTATCCAACCCGCTATATCTTAACTACAGGGGCCTGCTGGAGCCAATCCCAGCCAACATAGGGTGCAAGGCAGGGAATAAATCCCGGGCATTGGCACCAGCCCACCGCAGGACACATACACACACACACCAAGCACACACTAGGGACCATTTAGGTTCGCCAACCTGCATGTCTTTGGACTGTGGGAGGAAACCGGAGCACCCGGAGGAAACCCACGCAGACACGGGGAGAACATGCAAGCCGGAAAGCGAACCCGGGTCTCCTAACTGTGAGACAGCAGCGCTACCCACTGCGCCACCCCGATTAAAAAGTGTTCCTTAATTTTTTTGAGCAGTATATATACTGTATATATATATACAGTCGATTCCTGTTAATCGGACCACATCGGGACGCGATCATTTTGGTCCTAATAACCAGTTGGTCCGATTACACGAACATGCCCTATATATGTGCAACCAAGACAGGACGTGCTATAAGTAACATATTAAAATGTCATTATGACTTTTATTGTGCTGCACACGCGTATGGCGAATGTACAAACAAGAACTATTTACATGTACATGTACGGTTGCTTACAACTTTGTTTATTGAAAAAGAAATCAACAAATTCTTCGAAACGATCTACACGACACTCAGCATGCAAAGCACAATAAAAAAGGTTACATTACCAAATTCCAGTCAACATTTGAAGAACTTGTCTAGTGTGATCTGATGCATTCTGTTGACGCACTGCATTTGTTTACGCTCGACTTCATGTTACCGGCTACTGGGCAGTCCGTTTTAGGAAAGAAAGGGCAGGCATGTTCACCACCACTTGTTTGCACTTGGTACAAATTTTCCGACTTCCTGACCTTTGATAAAAGCATAAATTCTCCCGGGGAGCCCAGGGATCCTCCCAATGTCGCCGACCTGCTTTCCGCTTTCTGTTGGCGACTTGTAGCTTCTTTTTCTTATTCTCTGTCACGTTCTTTGGTCCGATTAAACGGAATTTTGGCCCAAATAAGCGAACAATATTAGGCTTATGTAATATGATCTGTTTCGGTTCTTTCTTTTTGGTCCGAATAAGCGGCTGGTCTGATTAACTGGTGGTCCGATTAACAAAAGTTCATGGAATGCATTTATTTAAAAGCATACACATCAAATAACAATTAATGGTGAACAATTCCTTCAAAATAGTCACCCGCTGAGTTGATACACCAATCCCAGCAAGATTTCAACCTTTCGAAGCACCTCTGGAAGTCGTTTTTTGTCAGTGTGTTTAAGACGTTGGTTGTTACCGCTGTGGTGGATGGCCGGCCATTTATCCCGACCAATACCCCCAAGGTGCCAGGTGGAGCCCTCCTTGCAGCATGGAGGTCCCCAGAAGACCAGCAGGGCATCATGGACAATGTAGTTTTTATGCGCAGCCCTGCTGGATGCCATGGGGGCCACTAGGGGACGCTGCAGGGAGGAATAATGGATATTTTCCCTACACCCCGGAAGCACGTCATTCCTCTTGTCCATGTGTGCTTCCGGGGTAAAGAAAAGAACTTGTACCTGAGCCGGAAGTGATTGAGAGTCACATGGACTGGGGATTAGGAACACTTCCGGGTCAGGAGATATAAAAGGACTGTGGGAGCTCCCAGACGGCGAGCTGAGCTGGGTGGAAGGGTGGCAACGTGTCTGGGAGTGGAGGAATTGTTTATTGTAGTATTTGTGATTTGTTTATGAGTATTGTGGAGGAGAGGGTGCTTTGTGCACTGTGGCGATTGAATAAAGTCAATAATTGGACTTTTACCTGGTGTTTGGAGTCGTGGACAGGGGTTCAAGGGAGCGAGAGCGCCCCATATCTACCACACCGCTTACCGCTTAGGTCTGCTCCACCGTCTCAAATCTGCGTCCCTTTAGCCTCATCTTCATCTTAGGAAATTAAAAAAAATTAGACAGCGCTAAATCAGGGGAGTACGGAAGGTGGGGAATGGCAGTAAACTTTGTAGAAGCCAAAAATTCCAGCACAATCAGAGATGTCTGAGCTGGTGCATTGTCGTGATGCAAAAGAAATGACTTGTCAGCCCACATCTGAGGACGTGTTCGGCAAATTCGATTTAGCAAACGCCTTAGAACATCCCTGTAGAATGCTCCATTCACCGTCTGTCCTTGTGGCTCAAATTCCTTGTGGAGGACACCCTTCACATAAAAAAAGCAAATGAGCATTGACTTGGTGTTGCTGTGAACTTGTCGAGCTTTTTTCGGTCTTTCAAATCCCTCATTTTCACGAACAACCCTTCACAGACACAGCCCGAAGTTTAAATGAGAACTGCGACTTGAAAAACAACTGCGCTGACGTTATAACGCGTGATAACATCTCTCAAGGACAACTTGAATTGCTATCTAGCAGCGATTGATATAACCAAACCCTTCTGGCTGCAGAATAAATGCATTCCGGGAACTTTTGGATCGCGCCTTGTATGTATATATATATATATATATAATATATATGTTACGGCCAAAACCCTAAATTGGCCAAAGCGGGAAGTGTGCAGCCAAATCAGGAAATGGCCAATGTCGCTGTAAATTGACCAGTCAATGTCCAATCTTTCCTCAATGTTCGGGATTTGGCCAGCCAGTTTGCAAAATGGCATGGGGCGATCGGCCAAAGTTGGAAGAAAAAAGGCACGAGCAGTGATTTGTTCAGAAAGCGGACACCACTTGGCTGTTTCACAGTAATTAAGATTAGGTATATAAGTAGGTTTGAAATTTCTGTTATCATTTTAGCCCTAAAATAGTGACTTAACATCAGGGACCTAATTTATCGACCTTAAGGTTAGTGTTTGGACGAGGGGAAGGTCGTCTCAAGTGGCATCCGCTTTCTGAACAAGACCCGCCTTGTGCAGTTTCTTGTGCAGAATGGAAAACTCACTTCTAAATCTGCATCTTAAATTTTTAAGCATCTTCTCACCTTGAGCGGACAGTCTTACATCAGCGCATCGAATTTTGGCCTGGGAGCTCTCACCACTTCGTGAAATGGCCGGCCAAAGTAGCATATACACTGGTCATTTCTAGTAATTCGGGTTTTGGCCATAACACATACAGTATATATACATATATATATATATACATTTTTTTATACTGCATCTTTGTTTTAAAATCATTTAAATTAATTTTCTCCCCACATTAACCAACACTTATTACTCCAGAATGACAAAGTGTAAAGGGGATTTAAAAATTTTTTGCAAAGTTATTAAAAATAATAAACTGATCTATCCCATTGATGCAAGTATTCAAACCCTTTACTCAGTACTTACTTGAAGCACCTCTGACAGCAATTACAGCCTGGAATCCACTTGGTTAGGAGACAACAAACTTCTCATAACTGGACTTGGGGATTTTCTGCCATTCATCTCTGCAGATTCTCTTAAGCTTTGCCAGTTTGGAAGGAGGCCTTTACATGGTCTCTCCAGAGATATTCGATTGGATTCAGGTATTAGCTCTGGCTGGGTAACTCAAGGACTTTCCCGGAGTTGTCCCTAAGCCTCTCTTTGCTTTGTGCTTTTTTTTTTTTGTCTTTTTGGAAGGTGAACCTTCAGCCCAGTCAGATTTTCAGGGTTCTCTGGAGCAGGTTTCCAATAAGCATACCTACATTCTTTGCTTTGTTCTGCATTCCTTCCACCCTGTCAAGCCTCCCAGTCCCTACCACTTAAAAACAACCCTACAGCATGATGCTGCCACAACCATGCTTAACCACTGGAATAATATTGCACTGGTGATGAGCTGTCCTTAGTTTCCTCCATACTAATGTTAATGTTGGTTTCATCAGAATATCTTGGGTCTTGTTTCTCACAGTCTGAGAGTCCTGTTGGTGCCTTTATGCAATCTAGAAGCAAGCTTCCTTGTGTCTTTTACTGAAGAATGTCTTCTGACCAGCCTCTTTGTCATAAAGCCCAGATCAGTGAAGAGCTGAAGTGATGATTATCCTTCTGGAAGTTTCCCCCATCTCCACACAAGTTCTCTGGATTTCAACCAGAGAAACCATTGGGTTATTGGTCACTTGAATTGCCATGGTTCTCCTACCACAATTACTCATAGTGGCAATAAGGCCAGCTCTAGGCAGAGTTGTGGTTGATCCAAACATCTTTCATTTAGAAATTAAGAAGGCAACTGTGCTCTTGGTATCCTTCATTGCTGGGGGAGTTTTTGCAGCCTTCCCGCCTTCCCCAGCTCTGTGCCTTGACACCATCCTAAACTCTACAGGCAGTTCCTTTAACCTAATGACTTGGTTTTTGCTCTGATACACTTTTTGAAATGTCAGACCTTATATGGACAGATGCGTGCATGTTCTAATCATGCCCTATCAATTTTATTGATCAAAGGTGGACTCCAAAATAGGTATAGAAGCATCTTGGTGATTTATACACCAGAACATTTATCAATTTCTAGTATCATAGCAAATAGGCTGAATACTTGTGTCAATGTGATACTGCATTTTTTTTATTTGTAATACATTTGCAGAAATGTCTACAATTGTGTTATAAACACTCTAGGTTAGCTGATCATATAATTAATAGCTAAAGCATTTAGATACATAGATAGATAGAGAGAGAGAGAGAGAGAGATCTTTGACATTGGCATACTGTTTCGGCATTCTTCCACATAACTCTTGGGCATTGCCTTCATTAGGTTTCTGTCTTCTTTCTATATCTAAACTGATTTTTTCCACAACCCGAAAATTTGCAAGTTGGGTTAATTCACTCAGTAAGAGTGGAATGGTGATCAGGTAAAATGTATGTCAGGAGTGTTCCCCCATTAGTGCTAGTACTTTTACTGCATAATTTATAAAGTTATAAACTGATTTTTTTGTGTTTTTGTCATAATTGCAAAATCTTGACAAGAGTATCAGCAAAACAAATGGATTATTGTATATAAAATACACAAATACTTGCTAGACTTGTATAAAATGTGTACAAGTGACAGTAGACATTTATGTCAGTTAACACAATTCAGATGGAAATTGGGAAATAAGTAAATATATATAATAATATATATAATAATAATAAATAAATATAGCACAGGAGTGAAGTGAAAAAGCAGAAAACAAATAAAAAGAATAAATGCATCCATGGTAGTCTCTCTGGATCATGTTTTTGACAGTGTTTGTTTTTTTCAGTATCCTTTGGCAGCACCAGGCATTACTGCCATTTTCGTTAACACTACTGATCTTGAAACATGACATTTAAGTGGATATGTCAGTGTCTGACTTCTGATCTTGTATGACTAGTATTGTAAACATGTATTAAGATTATAATTAGTATAAACAAACATGTGTGTATGTGGTTTTTCTCTTTTTTCAAATTACCCCTGGACAGGGCACCAGTGCATCACAGGGCATACTTATGGACACATTTACACTTACTCATACCAGTTCAATTCACCAGTCACCAATCAGCTTAACATGCATGTTCAGGTGTAGCATTGCACATCAACACTAAAGTGAACATTGTAGTGTTTTTGATAAAAACTTTGCAGTGCAGTAGTTGTTGTACGAAACAGGTATTTGAAAATTATTCATGCTTGTGGAGAAATACCCCCAACCAAAAGCCTTCACCATTATCCCTTGAAACTTGCAACATCCCAATAAGGTATTGTAAGTATAGAAATATTTTTGTTCTTGCCTAAAACATTATCATTCTGGCATAAACTCTGAACCCCATTACCCTACATTGAACTAAGTGGACTAAAAAAAGTGAAAAGTAAAGGTACAGTAATAGTGCTTCTAAATTATCCACTCACGTAAAGATTGTCAAATTACCTACTCTTGTCAACATCTAAAACTGCTTCCTCTAAGGTCTAATTTATAAAACTTTCTGTGGATTCCCCTGGGAAAACATGTGTATACAAAGGACCTTTACTTAGTGGCCTGATCACAGATGTCACAAACATATGAAAATATGCTGAATGGCAACATGTGACTGTTGCCATGAATGCCATGAGCTCTACTAGCTATATTGTTAAAAAAGTATACAGATGTGGCTGATAGGACGGCTGCAGAGGAATCAGGTAAAACACTAACTTATGCCTTTAAATGAAATAACCATGCCAAAGCAATATATGTAGTTGATAGGGGATAGGGTATTCTACCTACATATCAAACAAGATCGGGTGGAGGATTAGTACTCTGTGCCACATTATGAAATCACAATGCTGCAGACCTTCATTTGCTGATAGAGCTGCTCCCTTGTATGACTCATCCAGGTATCACCACCTGCATTTGAGGAGCTATATGATGCATGACAGTATAGTGCCTCTCTTCTACTCCCTGGGAGCTGGAGGAACGAAATAAGATAATGCACCATCAGGAAGTCATCTGCCAGTGCTACTTTACCCCAGAATAAATAAATCATGAGCTGTCTCTGGCCAATGAGCCACAACATTTGTCATCACAGATGACTTGGACGTTAATTGAATGTCACCCCTTACAGTTAAGAAAAACAGCTTCATTCTCACTAGGTGCCCTAGTGCCCAATAAGAGTGCAGCCAATTGCCCAAGTTAAGTTAAGAAAACTATACACTGCTGCATATTGCCTTTTTATGTTGGCCTGTATACTCACACTAACTGAATGTAGAAGTGTTGCCAGTCAGTTTATAGCTTCCAGCACAGCTGGTTCGATGAAGTTAAAGCTTGGCTGAGATATTCTTTTCCTGTCTCCCAGTTCCCTCTGGTATATGCCTGTTGCCAATAAGCCACCTGTTGTTAAAACATAAGCCAGTCCTTACCATGGGCAAAAAAAAAAAAAATCCTGCTGGTCCCTAACAGCTTGTTCCCGTTGAATTTGACTTTTTGCATACTCCGCAAGTACCGCCAAACAAGTATGAATAGGCTATATGGCATAAGGTTTATATATTATTCTGTACACAGGGGGTGAATTCACCTGTATTTTACTTAATGCAGTTATTGACTAAGTAACTGCATTGGTTTCTAACCCTGAGTAGAGACAATGGGTAGCCAATATACACTGAGGAAAAACCAAGGAAATTCTTTAGTGCAAACACACAGCATTGGCTATCTTAAAAGTCAACTAAAATAATATGTATACATTATATTCATTACTTGTGAAGTTTAGTATGTCATTTCAACGCACATTATAATAATAGCTTGGTGATATGAACTATTGTGCGTATGAGTGGTTATTTAGCTGGTTTTGCTGAATTTCCCAGTTTCTCTAAAACGTTACATATACATGGGTTAGAGTTGCAGTAAATATATGCAAGTTCTCCTATCAAGTTTTCTTTTAAACATCTCAAATTTTGCATGGAAAGTTGCATGCTCTTATTTAGGGCCATTTTTTTGTGTGTGCAATCATTAATTCTATTAATTAATGTCTGACTAACATTATTGCAAGGTGGCCTGGCTCAACCCACAATTCCTTCATTTTATCAAATTGTAGTGTGGGACACAGATTTCAGAGTCATGCCATTTCTGACAGTTGGCTTGTTGGTAATTAATTGATAGGATTGCAAAGTTAAGTACATTACATACAACTTGCATAATCTGTCTTTCTGATGATAGAGTCTACTTGACCATTGGCTCATTAAAAAGTAGATGGCTTTGTTTGGACTCATTTGGCAGCACATTACTATACAGCTTTTGGTTTGCCACATCATGATGAGTTGCGCAGTACTCCAGAACATAGCACAGAAATATGGAGTGCTTCTGCCACCTGATGTGTGCCAAGATGAGCACATGGATGACCTAGACCAATGGTGGCGAACTCCAGGGGCCTCATGTATAAACGGTGCGTACGCACAGAAATGTTGCGTAAGAACTTTTCCACGTTCAAATCGCGATGTATAAAACCTACACTTGGCGTAAAGCCACGCACTTTTCCACGGTACCTCATACCTTGTCGTACGCAAGTTCTCCGCTCAGTTTTGCAGACTGGCGGCACCCAGCGTCAAAGCAGTGCTACTGTTCCTGTGTGGTTACACCTTATTTTCCTGACGCGGCTTTGTAAATACACTGAAACTAACCGCATATTGTTTATTAGTGTAACGCATCTGATTGTAATTAACTTGTAACAATATAATGGTCCAGGGAATAGCATTAGTATTCCAAATACCATAACTGCTTTAGCGTTGGTACTCTAACTGCACCTTCTTCTTTCAGCTGCTCCTGTTAGGAGTTGCCACAGTGGATCATCTTTTTCCATATTACTCTCACTGCACCACTCGGAGTATTTATATCACTGTATCTGAGTGTGAATCACAGCAGCAGCTGATCGGAAAGAGAATTATCAGTATACAGCTTCAAGTACACGCTGTTTCAGCCACGGCAAAACGTTTCAAAGCCTTTCCTGTACCGACCTCGCTGTTCAGAAACAGTTTCATTCCAAGAACTATAAATGCACTCAATCAATTGCTCCTTGCTGAACTGTTTGTACTTATAAGTACAATCACCCCACTGTAAACTTGCACTACAGTTATAATATCGCACAACCTGAGCCACTTTATAAAGCGTGTATTTACATATGATGACGATAACATTTTTAAGGTGAAATGCAGCAAAATATGTTTATCATATTATACAGATAAAACTTTAACTTCATTTAAATAATCTATATTCTTCACTGGGAGTGTCGTGAAAGATAGAATAATTAAACATGTACTACGAAGATATTTCAATGTTCCTTAAACGTTTTGAAGAATCGGCGCTCTAAGTTTACAGATGGCTTAACTTCTATTACAGAGCTGATTGTGTGGTGATTGGGTATTTGGGGAAAGAAAAGCAAGGGCTGCAGTGGCGGCTACGCCAATATATATTGAATATAAAACAGAAAGAGAAAATAACACAGCTAAAAACGCAGCGACAAATTTCGGCAAAAGTTAAACGCTTGTGTCATGAGCACGAGGCGACTATGCAATGTCCGCAACGGGCGTGGCCATCCACCGTGCATAAGAAACCATATTGACATTGGCGGGCGAAGGAGCCACCGATTCTTCCTCTGCCCAGTGCCACCAAAAGCCTAGAGCCGCACCTGAGTACTGCTGCAATAAATTATTTCATCGAAGGTCGCACACAATCACTGCGCCGTTAAAACTCATGTTTAATAACGTGCTTTAACTCCTATCATCATGAAAATGATATCATGTATACATCTCAGTATTTTAGTTATTTAGAGAACTGTAATATCACGAATGTAATGGATTCTGTGTCCATTTGGAGGAAGAGAGCCAGTTTAAGAAGCAAGTAGTGATTCACACACATAGAGCACATAGAAGATCAAATACAAAACAAATCATTTAACGTGCTACTTTAATTACGGTGTGATTTGAGAAACTGGTTAATTAAACGATTTTAAGATGGAGTTTATGATGTTCTACTTTAATGACAAAATAAACTACGTGATTAAAGTAGAAATGTCGAGATTGAAGTTGACATTTCGTGCTTTTTCCCCACTGTGTGCTTTTTTTTTCTCTGTACCCTAATAAGCTTTCATATGACACTCAGACAGTGGGCTACAACTCGCCTTTTCACGGCGACTTTGATATGTGACTTCTTTTTTATTTCCGGCACTGTGCGATTTTGTGAACATGAGCTTTCAAGTTTCTCCAAACCGCTATGTCACTCGATCAACTTCCTTTTGTTGATTATACCACGGTTTATTTGAACAAATAGTATGTTTTTCCTTTGCCTCCACTTGGTATTCGCTGAAATTCTTATATTTTCCCCCGTGCTTTTCCCATTGTCTTTTCACAGAAGGCTGAGCTTAAGGGTGATTTATATTGATTTGCATATTCAAAGAGGCCTAATTCTGGGAGGAGTTGGGGTGTTACATAAAGCGCGTGCACGAGCGTTAATTTTCACGCTGATCGGGATTTATGTAGCGGAAGAACGTGGAAGTTGGAGTTCCTGCATCTGGAGTTTTCTGTGTGTAAGCACATTTCGGCTTTTGTGCTTACGCCATGTTATAGTGCGAGTTCTACGCACGGCGTTATGCATGAGGCCCCAGGTCTGGAGTACCGCAGTGGTTACAGGTTTTCATTTTAACCCTTTTCCTAATCAGTGATCAATTTTCACTGCTAATTAACTTTTTGCCCCATCACTTTAATAGCCCTGTTAGAAGAGTTCAGCCCTCTGAATTGATTCCTTTCTTCATTAAATGACAGCCAAGCAGAAATGAGATGTGAAATGAGATAACAGATGACCAGCTAAACTGGGGCTTCAAACTCCAACCAATTTTACTCCAATCACTTTCTTAATGAGAAGCCAATTCTTGGTGTTAATTAAACCTGTTATTTAATAACATGGCTTGTTGCTACTCTCATTTTGCCACAGCACACTTTTTGAAAACTGTTGTTTTTCTGTTCTTTCTAAGAGCACTGTCAAATTGTTTTGGTGACCTTAGAGATCAGCCTTACCAAGACCATCACCTCTCTTTAATTTCAGATATTGTGTAATGGGCACAGGGGAGCTAGTCATGTGGTGGCTTGTTTTGTGTCTTATTATTGTTTGGCTGCTAATTTAAGGAAAATAAACAACTATGGGGCCTGGGTCAAGTTAATTAAAAGAAGTAATCAACAGCAAAAACTGGTCACTAATTAAGAAGATGATAAGAATGAAAACCTGCAGCCACTGCGGCACTTGAGGCCTGGAGTTTGCCACCCCTGACCTAGACCCTGTCCCTCAGAACATCAATGCAATGGCAATTCAAAGACATTTGGATGTTGTATGTTAAATGAAATGAAAATAAAGTATGTATTACAACACTGACATTTACAATTTCTGATGTTGTAGCATTTACTGCTGCTGTCATTTACTTCCACATTTGATTTTTTTTTCTTTTGTTTGTGACTTACACGAAGAGACCAACAAACAGAATGTGTTGCGATTCTCCACTTTGGTCAATAATGTTCAAACTTGAATTCACTGATGTTTCTTTTTCTACCTTTTTGTTTTTAGTTTTAGGTTGAGTTTTACAATATGAACAAATGTGGCATGTGACTTGGCATGCATACGGTTTTATAAATCAAATTTGTTTTGTGTGTATGCCGTATTTCCTTTTCTAGTCTAACTACTATTTTTTAATTTGTATTGTCATGATTATAATTGTGAACCTTTTGTTGTCTTGACACCTCTGCCCAATCCTAAGTGCTAGGGTGGACACTACCAGGAGCACAAAGCTGCAGACAACCTAGCTCTGAGCATCCCAAATATGTCCCTAAAACCAAAGCAAGGTGTTGGAACAGGGTAGAGAAAATACTTAAAGGAATATTTTTTTTATTTTGTTAAGTAATTAAAGAATGTACAGTCTATGAAGTCTTTTAGCCACCCTGGAGTATTATATCTATAGTACAGATTTCAAATATGTTTAGGAATTTGACTGATGCATTGATAAAGCACATGGGGAGAGAATTTTAGAAAGTGAGCTCTCAAATGGATTATGTGATTAAACTATTGACAACTGGATATACCAATGTACTGTATTTTATCCTATAGTTAGAGTGTATTTATCACTGTTAGAGGCCTTAAGAATGTAATGAAAATGTTTATATAATTGTGCAGTGTTTAGTGTATATTTTTATTTGTACAATACCTTGAGCCTATCAATATTAAGCATGCTCTTTAAAAACATGTGGGAGTGAACTGAATATACCTTATATTAGATATTTTTGGTATTAATTTATTTGGTCCATTTTCATTGGTGGTATAATATATTGACAGAGATTGCATTAAGAAAAGAAAATCATCCACAAAAGACATGACAAATTCCAAAGCAGAAATTGGTTAAGAAATTGAATACATGAAACAGTATTTCAGACACACTATGTGCTCTATTCTGTACTTGTGCATATTCTGACATCTACGTTTGGGCATTTTTCTGTGAGTTTTATGTTATTTACTAATCCATTCAATCAGCATCATAAGTATGATGAAATATGGAAAAAGTCCCACAAAATTAAATTTCTTAGGTGTAAAATACATCCATACATACAGTACATTTTCTCACCAGTTTATTTAGCTCAGGATTAGTTTTATTTTACATGAGTTGGTAATGATATGCCATCTATCAATCAGCTGTGAGTGAATAGCATATAGAGTTTACTGAACACACAGAACTGTGAGTCATTCCAAGTTAATAATTTCTAAGAGTTACAAGAGTCAAAGAGTTACAAGGTGTTGTCAAAAGTACTGAGCAAGCATCAGGCTAACTTGACTCGCATGCAGTGGGAATTTAGAATAAAGATGACGTTTACAACATTAAGATGTTTATATTTTTGTATTATACATTATATTATATATAGATATGTGTATTTATATTTTTGCAGTTGATACTAAATTAGGTAGCTCTGAATGTAAGCATTTTGACAGTTGAAACCACAACTGGGGGGCACCTGAACCTCAGACACAGTTCCACATAACACAATCCCAGGTGGAAACTATTGAGGTCCTCCCCACCAGCACCCAAGGACCCCGACAGTGTTGTACAGTGTTGTCCCATTTAATCCTACAGGAGTCTAAACAGGGATTACTCGAAAGGGATGCTGCCACCTGTCGTATGCAGAAATGAACTGCTTCCAGTTTCTAGCTTTCTGTAGTCTGTATATTGTTCTGTTATCCCAGCTGGGATGAGGGTTGCCAGATGGCACTTACAGCACATTGAGCATGGGAAAGGTACTATATAAATAAAACATATTAATTATTATTACAGTTATTATTACACACTGTAGAACATCTAGGCTAGGGTCTTAGATTATAATGGCTGTGACGTTTTATGCTTTTAGACAAAGAAATTATTATAAGGGTAACATTTTACTGTATATATATCTATTTTGCAACCCACTTAATCAAAATTAAAAAAAAAAAAAAACTCAGATTGGAGCCTTGCATACTATAACATATGATAGACATGAAACTGCCAATCAAAGTCAAACAAAGTACATATTAAAACCAAAACATACTTTTTTTCAATACCTATCTGTCTACCTATATGAGCAGGTATTACTAGATAAGAACACATTTAAAACTCACAAATCATAACTGCACCAAGTAATTCTTTCCAAAGAAGGAAAATCTGTCAATACGTTTCTTTGTAAGAATGTTAAGTTTTTCTTCCTCACTGAATTCTGTGGTGTCAAAAAAGGCTTGTTCAGTACATTTGAAGCTGAGAGCCAAGAATTACAATTTATTTTATCCCTTCATAATAGGTCTTAGTCCAGTGTGCCTCACAGACCATCAAAAGCTAAACCTCCAAAAAAAGCCAAGCAAAAACATATCCAGCGAAAACACAACTACCAAAGGCATCTACTGTAAGTGAAGGAACACAAAGTAACTAGCGACATGCACATCCTGCAGAAAAAAAACAAACTGGTAAACCTATCTTAGTTACCACACTAGTACAACTCTGGACCTTTTAAAAAGTAAACATATATATAAAACACACATACACACCCAGGTAATTGTACAAAACTAGGACAGGAATGCATTAACCTATGGAGTGAGTCCATCTCTGGGTTTATGCTGTAATGATGCTGTTTCTCCTAGTTACACTAAAGATATGCAACATATCTACAGTAGCTGCTGTCATGGAAATAATGTCCTGAGGAAGAAACGCAAAAGGTAAAGCAAATATGTGCAAAGCCTATAGTAAAAATGAAAAATGTAATACGCACACAAATATAGATATTACAAGAATTGTTAGTACATGAAATGTTTATTCATATAAATGAGGAAGGAGAGAACCATTCTCAGGTATACAAGTTAGTATTTTGAAATGTATTCTTAATTTAACTGGAAGCTAATAAAGAAAGAATTGAATTGTATTGTACCTTATTATTCATATGATAATTGCTGCTGCATGTTAAATAGTAGTGTCTGAGAATAAATGTGTTGAAGTGGTAGAATGCAAGACAAACTGCACAGTAGCCAAATCACAACCTAGATTCTTGGCATATTTTGCAGATTTAAAAAACGAGCATTAGCAGTATAGTGATAAGGTCTATGGACTCATACCTCTGAAGACATACGTGTGGTTCCCAGTCCTGTCACTATCTGTTGTTTATCTATTCACATCATACTCTCATATTTGTACAGGTTGTCTTGCAAGAATTCTGAATCCTTACCACAAGCCAAAACTGCAAGGGTTATTCATTTACCACAATAAATTGGTCCTGTGCGAGTGAATGTCAAAATGTCCATCCACAGTTGACTCCTGCTTTGCACCAAACACATTAATACATTTGATAGATACTGTACATGTTCAAGCCCTTTGAATCTAATTTAACAGAGCTGCATTGCTATTTTCAGAAATTCCACTGTGGCATTCATTTTTTTCTTAATTTAAAGATAAGTAGTTTTCATCCATGTACCCTTTAATCTCATTGAAGCAATTAAAGATGTAACAGGTTATAATTAGGTTTTTATAGGTAAGTAAAGCTGAGCTTTGTCAGCATTTAAATTGTATTTCCATAACACGGTTAAGTGTAGTATTCACAGTTCAGGCAAAATAATACCGTTACATTTATAAAAAAAATATATTTAACAAGAGAGTAAGGTGCAATTGTCAGGTAACTTGATCATTTGGAATCAAACTAAAAGTGAATAATGGAACAATACAACAAAACTAGCAAATATCTGTAATTAAAATGACAAACATTATCAAAGACAGGAAAACAGTAATATATAAATAACACTTTGTAAAAACCCAAGTCCTATCCTGACTTGCAGTTTCTCTCTGTGAAAGAGCAAACCTATGGACTAAAAAAAAGACAACCAAAACTGAAAGCCCTGGTGATGCATCAATAATAATTGGAAGAAGCTGAGGAGAAGATTCAACACTCTATGGCAGGGGTTCTCAAACTCGGTCCTGGGGGACCCAGGTGGCTGCAGGTTTTTATTCCAACCAGCGTCTGTTTTTAATTGGACGCCTGGGCTAATTAAGTGAACAGTTGTTTCCCAGATTCCCTGTTTTGGGAACAATGTAGAAATTAGAAAAATAAGTTTGGTAAAAACAAAAAAAGTATTAAAATGTATTAAGCAGTTATATGTAGTTTTTTCTTTTTAGCAGTATTTTCATTTTGATTGTCATTCTACTTTTCTAGGTGTTCTAATTG
Source organism: Polypterus senegalus (assembly GCF_016835505.1). NCBI lineage: Eukaryota > Metazoa > Chordata > Cladistia > Polypteriformes > Polypteridae > Polypterus > Polypterus senegalus. The sequence continues at coordinate 64,743,216 of NC_053159.1, read as the reverse complement.
TTTAATTAATCCGTTATTTACTACTTTGTGGGGCTGACGCTAAAGTAGTTGCAGCCTTTCATAATTGAGTGTTGTTTGCAGTTTTTTCTGCTCTGCTTGTTTTTAATTGTCATTAAGATTCAATGAAGGGAGCAAACTGCACAGAGAAAGGGCAAAATATAATAAAAAGAGAGTTAAGCATTTAAATCCATAGCAAAAAATGGATTTAAATAAGCAGAAATATTTCTAAGTTTCTTATAAATGTAAAAATCATGCTGCTCTGCTTTTCTGAATGTAGAATAAAAGATAAATAACAGCAGCTAATTAAATGAGATCTGTGCTATCAGGTGTTGTCACTGATTGGGAATCTGGTTGGAACAAAAACCTGCAGTCACAAGGGTCCCCCAGGACCAAGTTTGAGAACCCCTGCTCTACGGGTTGTTAAATGCTACACCCGACAGCACAGACGTAGAAAGTTGTGGTATTCTTTACATAATATAAACAGGCTGGAATTACAAACTAAGTCATGCCCTGTATCATAAGAATCCATTCAAGCATCTTCAATGCTGAGATTTTTTTTCTGGCTAGGAATAATATGTGCTTAAGCCCAATTCCAACATCTATAGGGTGGTCTAGATCTAATTACGCAGATCCAGATCGTCTGGATGACTTTGGTTTATGCGGGGATGATTCCAGTTTGGCGCGAAGACGATTCTTCATGTCGCAAACTTCTCGATGGTCTTGGATTTTTCGGGTGATTTTCTATGCAATAAACTTAATAAGTTGTAGCGTAATGAAAATTGCATAATTAGTTCTGGACCTCCCTATACAGACAGGGAATCAGCCCTGAACCAGACTCCATTACATTAAACAATACATGCCAGCAGTTCCTGGAAAACAGAAACATGTGCAGAATTTATAAATCTCTACTTCACAAACGTTTTGGTTTTCAGACACCATTAAGCAGCAACATCATTCATTTTGCTACTCTTTCAGAAGAAGCCAGTTAGATATACAGTACCTGTAACATTTGTTTTGGCTTATTTATTCACAAAAGTACCCATTATCACTACTGTTGAAACTAGAGAAAGGGGCTATATATAATGTTTACATTTTTAGCATATCCTATCTGTCTTTCGCTTGATCATATGCTAATGTAATGGACATATTTGAAGGGCGTCACCCTATTCGCCTTTTATACTCTATTAGGTAAACCTTAACAAAATGTCTCCAAAACCCCACAATGGCACTCATGTTACGTTACTTTTTATATCTATATTCTCAGACAAAAAGATAAAGTAGGAAAACAGGCAGGAGAGGGAAAAAATAATTATAGATGATGAGCCCAAATAATAAACGGAAGTAAAATCAGTATGATAAAACTGTCATTACAACCTAGGTTGCTATTAATCCTGCATTCATATACTTACTACCAGCTTTGCTACCACATGGCCTTTCATGGGAGTAAGCAATGTATTGCTTTTCCATGGGCTGGAAATGACAGAGAAACAAAGAGACCAAGCTTGTGCCAATCCTTTGGGCTCCTGTCACACGTCAGGAATCAATGGTGTGTTGTGGTGCAGTGTGACTGTCCAGATTCAGCTGCCAATCATATCCAACAAGAACTCAGTTCTCCAGTGACCAATAAGATGATTTCCTACATCATACCAGTTCTTGTTTCAGCCTAATTAAAAAAAAAAAAAAAAAAAAAAAGAAGGATGCTGTCATTTGGACAAGATGTCAAGCCAAGGTCCAGACTCTGTGGTCATTAAAGACTCCTGGACATCTTTAGATAGGAGTAGGGTATTAAACCAGCATCCTGGTTAAATGGCAAACTATGACCTACTCCATTCTGGCACTCTCCTCAGGCCGCATCATCCAGGTAGATGTTGCACATTAGTGGTTGAAGTGGCTCCCCTACTATATTTATGTATTTTGAACACAATCTAGGCAATCTATGCTTGATATTTCTGGTGTGGAGTTTTCTCTAGTGTCTTCCTTTTTCACTGTTATTAGATTTTATTACGAAGCACCACAGAAAAACAGTGAACAGGAAAATTACAAAAGTTAAGAACTTAAGTCTATGGCAAAAATTTCTAAATTTGTCATGAATATAAATTTAACACTACTGCTCTTTTCTAAAGACAGAACATGGAAGAAGGAGCAAAAACAGCTACATAAAAAAGGAAATTAAAGATAGATATCTCTCTCTCTCTCTCATATATACTGTATATATATATATATATATATATATATATATATATATATATATATATATATATATATACTCAGCAAAAAGAAACGTCCCTTTTCAGGACTGTGTATTTCAACAATAATGTTTTAAAAATCCAAATAACTTTACAGATCTTCATTGTAAAGGGTTTTAAACAATGTTTTCCATGCATGTTCAATTAACCATAATCAATTAATTAACATGCACCTGCGGAATGGTCGTTAAGACCTTAACAGCTTACAGAAAGTAGGCATTTAAGGTCACAGTTCTAAAAACGCAGGACACTAAAGAGACTTGTCTACCGACTGTGAAAAACACCAAAGAAAAAAGCACAGGGGCCCTGCTCATCTGCGTGAACGCATTAGGCATGCTGCAGGGAGGCATGAGGACTGCTGATGTGGCTAGGGCAATAAATTGCCATGTCTGCACTGTGAGACGCCTAAGACAGCACTACAGGGAGACAGGAAGGACAGCTGATCATCCTCGCAGTGGAAGACCACGTGTAACAACACCTGTACAGGATCGGTACATCCGAATATCAAACCTGCGTGACAGGTACAGGATGGCCACAACAACTGCCCGAGTCACACCAGGAACACACAATCCCTCCATCAGTGCTCAGACTGTCCGCATAGGCTGAGAGAGGCTGGACTGAGGGCTTGTAGGCCTGTTGTAAGGCAGGTCCTTACCAGACATCACCAGCAACAATGCCGCCTATGGGCACAAACCCACCTTCGCTGGACCAGACAGGAGTGGCAAAAAGTGGTCTTCACTGATGAGTCACGGTTTTGTCTCACCAGGGGTGATGGACAGATTCGTGTTTATCGTCGAAGGAATTGAGCACGTCTGGGACCTGTTGGATCGCAGGGTGAGGGCTAGGGCCATTCCCCCCAGAAATGTCCAGGAACTTGCAGGTGCCTTGGTGGAAGAGTGGGGTAACATCTCACAGCAAGAACTGACAAATCTGGTCCAGTCCATGAGGAGGAGATGCACTGCAGTACTTCAAGCAGCTGGTGGCCACACCAGATACTGACTGGTACTTTTGATTTTGAGCCTCCCTTCATTCAGGGACACATTGTGAAACAGTTTTAGTTTATGTCTTATGGTGTTGACTCTTTTAGTGTTCATACAAATATTTACACATTAAGTTTACTGAAAGTAAAACAGTTGAAAGTCAGAGGACGTTTCTTTTTTTGCTGAGTGTATATATATATATATATATATATATATATATATACATACACACACATATATATATACAGTGCATCTGGAAAGTATTCACAGCGCATCACTTTTTCCACATTTTGTTAATTTACAGCCTTATTCCAAAATGGATTAAATTCATTTTTTTCCTCAAAATTCTACACACAACACCTCATAATGACAACGTGAAAAAAGTTTACTTGAGGTTTTTGCAAATTTATTAAAAATAAAAAAATTGAGAAATCACATGTACATAAGTATTCACAGCCTTTGCCATGAAGCTCAAAATTGAACTCAGGTGCATCCTGTTTCCCCTGATCATCCTTGAGATGTTTCTGCAGCTTAATTGGAGTCCACCTGTGGTCAATTCAGTTGATTGGACATGATTTGGAAAGGCACACATCTGTCTATATGAGGTCTCACAGTTGACAGTTCATGTCAGAGCACAAACCAAGCATGAAGTCAAATAAATTGTCTGTAGACCTCCGAGACAGGACTGTCACGAGGCACAAATCTGGGGAAGGTTACAGAAAAATCTCTGCTGCTTTGGAGGTCCCAATGAGCACAGTGGCCTCCATCATCCGTAAGTGGAAGAAGTTCAAAATCACAAGGACTCTTCCTAGAGCTGGCTGGCCATCTAAACGGAGCGATCGGGGAGAAAGGCCTTAGTCAGGGAGGTGACCAAAAACCCAATGGTCACTCTGCAAGAGCTCCAGAGGTTCTCTGTGGAGAGAGGAGAACCTTCCAGAAGGACAACAATCTCTGCAGCGATCCACCAATCAGGCCTGTATGGTAGAGTGGCCAGATGGAAGCCACTCCTTAGTAAAAGGCACATGGCAGCCCGCCTGGAGTTTGCCAAAAGGCACCTGAAGGACTCTCAGACCATGTGAAACAAAATTCTCTGGTCTGACGAGACAAGGATTGAACTCTTTGGTGTGAATGCCAGGCGTCATGTTTGGAGGAAACCAGGCACCGCTCATCACCAGGCCAATACCATCCCTACAGTGAAGCATGGTGGTGGCAACATCATGCTGTGGGGATGTTTTTCAGCAGCAGGAACTGGGAGACTAGTCAGGATAAAGGGAAAGATGACTGCAGCAATGTACAGAGACATCCTGGATGAAAACGAGCTCCAGAGGTCTCTTGACTTCAGACTGGGGCGACGGTTCATCTTTCAGCAGGACAACGACCCTAAGCACACAGCCAAGATATCAAAGGAGTAGCTTCAGGACAACTCTGTGAATGTCCGTGAGTGGCCCAGCCACAGCCCAGACTTGAATCCGTTTGAATATCTCTGGAGAGATCTTAAAATGGCTGTGCATCGATGCTTCCCATCAAACCTGATGGAGCTTGAGAGGTGCTGCAAAAAGGAATGGGCGAAACTGGCCAAGGATAGGTGTGCCAAGCTTGTGGCATCATATTCAAAAAGACTTGAGGCTGTAACTGCTGCCAAAGATGCATCAATAACGTATTGAGCAAAGGCTGTGAATACTTATGTACATGTGATTTCTCAGTTTTATTTTTAATAAATTTGCAAAAACCTCAAGTAAACTTTTTTCACGTTGTCATTATGAGGTGTTGTGTGTAGAATTCTGAGGGAAAAAAAATGAATTTAATCCATTTTGGAATAAGGCTGTAACATAAAACTGTAGAAAAAGTGATGCGCTGGGAATACTTGCTGGATGCACTGTATATCCATCCCGCTGCTGGGCAGGGCATATATATCTCTATATATATAACCTAGGAAGGTTATGCTGAACCTTTATAACACACTCGTAAGGAGTGTGCAGTACTGTGTGCAGTTTTGGTATAGTGATTTAAAAAAAAAAAAAAAAAACGCTGTAAAATTTCCAGGGAAGAGAGACTAGGCAGAGTCCAGGACTACATGGGAGAAATTAAGAATAAAGTTTACAACAGCTAAGTCTTTTCATCTTAAGAAAATGGAAAATAAACAGGTGACATGATTAAGTCTTCAAACCTATGATAGGAATTAGTATAGTGGACTGAGACAGTTACTTTAGAATAAGTTCAATAAGAGCACAAGGATACAGCTGAACACTTACAGGTAAATTTTGCACAGTTTTTCTTCACACCGAGAACCATAGACCCAAGAGAAAGTTATGAAGTAGCTTGGTAGAAAGCAGGACTTTTATGTACCTTCAAAACTTGACTTGCGATTATTTTGGGACAATTAAGCTGATAGGACTGGCGAGGTTTGTTGGACTGAATAGCCTATTCTCATCTAAATTTCTCTAACAAGTCAACAATTGTAAAACTTGCTAGAACAAACACCTGCAGGCCTGCATGGGACTCTCCAGGACTAGGATCAAAAACTATTGCTATATTTTATTACATGTTATTTCCAACCCTGGCATGAGCAAATACTTCTGCAGTGTCTTGCTTAATCCAGAAAATGCTTCACCATCCATTTTACTTAAATATAGCAGCAAAATGTTTTACAATATACATCTAAAGACTCAAGACTAACATATAAAGGATAGGGTCAACTTTCAAAAGTCTTCACACACAAATTGACATTAATATCAAAGTCCTTACAATAAAATTAAGTCATTACTACAAGAAGCATAGATGTATAAAGCAGAACATCTTAAAAAATGATTCAAGCAAAAGAAAATGTACTTTTCTTATTTTTATTGAATATACAAAATATTCCTAGATCAAAGGTTTAATCTTCATCTTCCTCTTCCTCTTCATCCTGGTTGATCTGGAAGTACCTGAGCTCATAGCTCTCCTTACTGTTTGCAACCACGCGAAGCCAGTCACGCAAGTTATTTTTCTTCAGGTACTTTTTAGTCAAGTACTTGAGGTACCTGTGAATCACAAAAGGAAACAGTATTACCAAAAATGACAATACTTTGTCAGACTACCTCTACCTGAAAACAAGTTAAAAAAATTGATCACAGGTACACATGTAGCACATCCCTAAAGCTGGCTAAAATTCACCTAGTGTTTAGATTCAAACCTCTCACCAATTACAACACTTTCCACATAACTGCAACTTGTGATATTTACATATAAGCAACAGAAAACAAAATATTTTAAGAAACTGACTTAAAGAACCACAAAACCAAGTTGAGTACCCAGCCCAGTAGCTGTCTATGCAGAGTTTGTACATTTCCTCCTATCAGTGTTGGTTTTCACTTGGTACTATGGCTTGATCCTATATCACCCAAAAGTTTGTGCCAATTGGGATGCAAAAATTGGCATTGTGCAAATTAATGTGGTTATGTGCCCTGTCAAACACACATGCCTGGAAAGAACAGACCACCTCGTCTAGGGCCGGTTCTTATCTTCCACCCAATATTGTTTGGACAGGCCTCCAGCATCACAACTTGAAACTGCAAATGCATCCATTTTTTCTCGCCAAGTATAAAGTCACACCGAAATATCTATAGCGACTTTAGTAACTCATTAGCCTGGGCTTTTCCAAGCTTGATAAACCTGTTTCTAAATCCTCCTATTTCTAGCAATCATGATAACACCTAAAGACAACATACCATACACAAAGACCAGAATAAAAAGGGTACACTACATAAACAGATATACTACATAAAATTACCATGGCTTAGTAAGAATGCTTGGTTTCAACTAAACAGCATTAGGGACCTTGGCCTTATGGGTATGTTATAGATCCCCTAATGCAGACAATTTAAATTTACATCTTTTTAATACTAATAAAAAGACAAGCTTAAGGGGGATATTTGGTGAAGTACCGTATGACTAGAATATTAAGTGGACTAGCCTTGCTAAAATCTGAGCACAAGAACAGGAGATTTTAAATGTAATCAGTAACTGTTTTATATGGTATGCTAAAGTATCAACGAGGTGGGAGGTTGGTATAGATTTTGTAATCAGTTAACATGCGGGACAGAAGTGAAAGGGTAAAGATAATTGAACCATTAGGATATTTTGGTCATAATAATAGATTTCACAGCATTTTATCAAAGTGCATCTTCTAAAACAGGGGTGCCCACACTTTCAGTTTGCGAGCTACTTTTAAAATGACCAGGTCAAAATGATCAAGATAGATACAGTGCATCCGGAAAGTATTCACAGCGCATCACTTTTTCCACATTTTGTTATGTTACAGCCTTATTCCAAAATGGATTAAATTCATTTCTTTCCTCACAATTCTACACACAACACCCCATAAATGACAACATGAAAAAAAGTTTACCTGTGGTTTTTGCAAATTTATTAAAAATACATTTTTTATTATTTTTAAATATTTATTATTTTAAAATTTTATTAAAGTTTTTACATGTGAATAAGTTGATAACTTGGAAATTGTGGAAGAAAAAGTACTAATTGGACGGAATAGGGTAAAGTCTTAAAACAAAAATCTTACCAGTATCACAACTTTTATCCTGGAGTACAGTGAAGTTAGTGAGTACAGACCAATCACACAATCATATTTTTACATATATATACACACACAAACAAAGGGTGAGTCAAAATTATGTTAACGCTTAACTCGGTACCTTTTTGTTTGTTTATTGAACAATATGAACAAGAATAAAAGTAAGCCGGTTAAGTTTGCACGCAGAGGACGATTACGTAGTAGGAGCAGCATATAATCTAAATCAGCGATACTGTCACCGAGGAACTTGGATAGAATACAGGCTTGGGCAGATTTGTGGCAAATAAAATGTAAGGTAAGTAAATGTAAAGTACTACATGTAGGAAAATATTAGATTTAAGTATGAAAGTACACCTTGCGAGAAGGATCTAGGAGTCATAGCTGAGTTATCACTATCTACAGCCAGATACACTGAAATAAAAAAAAAATAAATAAATAAAAAAAATAGGATGGTAGGTTCCATATCACATGGTGAGGATTTTAAGTCATGTGAGGTAACGGTTAAGTTATGTAACATACGATTTAGACCTCACCCGAAGTGCAGTGTTCAGTTTCAGTCTTCATATTGCCAAAAAAAAAAAAAAAAAAAAAAAGCCTAGAGAACAGCGACTAGGCCTGTCAAGAGAGTCTGATGGGAGTTAAATCTTTCAAGTACAGCAAGCAATG